>NC_057794.1:441054750-441282864 GCF_018294505.1 Triticum aestivum
AGCACCTTGGCTGCCTGCCTGGCGAGCCAAGCAGCTCGCTGGAGCGGTGGCCGGGCTGGGCCGGCCAGGTGGGCTGGCTGGTGGGCCTGCGGTGGCGCCAGGTAAGTTTTTCCCTTTTTTTCTGTTTCTGTTTTTTATTTAATATATCTGCAACTTTGTTGAATTTAATAAAATACCTAGACAACTTCAAAAATCACCAAATTGCTCCTGGTCCATAGTTGGATTATTTCCAACATGAAACATTTTAGTTTGGAGATATTTGAGCATTTAAATATTTTATATTATTTTAAATGCCCAAATTCAAATATTTATGATTTAATTCAAAAACCCTAGGATGGCCTAGGAAAATGTGCACCACTTTTGGCAGAGGTTCTGAACCAAGACAAAAATGATGGGCATTTTAGAAGGGCATTTCAGGTTCATTGAAAAATTATTTTAGTAACCCTAGTTGGTTTCAGAGGGGACTGGGGGTTCTGTCATCCCCATTTCAAGTTTCTGATGAAAAAGTAAACATGATGCAACACTCTAATGCATAACTAGCTAGGGTGTGACAACTCACCCCCACTCAAAAGAATCTCGTCCCGAGATTTGGGTTCCTCCGGGAAGAAGGCGGGATACTCAAGTCGAAGACGATCCTCCCTTTCCCAAGTTGCTTCATCCTCAGAATGATGAGACCACTGAACTTTGAGGAACTTGATGTTCTGACGTCGAGTGGTACGCTCGGCCTGATCGAGGATACGGATGGGGTACTCTCGATATGTAAGATCATCTTGGAGATCAAGCGTTTCGTGGTCCACTCCACGGATAGGATCCGAGAAGCAACGCCTGAGTTGAGTAACGTGGAAGACATCGTGGACCCTGGAGAGGTGCGGAGGTAGTTCCAATTGGTAGGCAACTTCTCCTCGTTTGGCAAGAATGCGAAAAGGTCCAATGTAACGAGGAGCTAATTTGCCTTTGATACCGAAACGATGGGTTCCCTTCAGAGGGGTGACCCGAAGATAAGCCTTCTCGTCAACCTCGAAAGTCATAGCCTTATGTTTTCGGTCATATTGACTCTTTTGACGAGATTGGGCTGTTTTCAACTTTTCACGAACGATACGAACTTGTTCTTCTGCTTCCTGAATCATATCCGGGCCAAAGAATTGTCTTTCCCCGGTCTCTGACCAGTTAAGGGGTGTTCGACATCGTCGTCCATAGAGAACTTCAAAAGGGGCTTTACCCAAGCTGGATTGATAGCTGTTGTTGTAAGCGAATTCGGCAAATGGAAGACACTTCTCCCAGTCCATTCCGAAAGAGATAACGGAGACTCGAAGCATGTCTTCTAGAATTTGGTTGACGCGTTCCACTTGACCACTCGACTGAGGGTGGAAAGCGGTGCTAAAGGAGAGACGAGTTCCCATAGCATTTTGGAAACTTTCCCAAAATCGAGAGGTGAAAAGACTTCCTCGATCCGAATTGATTTCCAAAGGAACACCATGGAGAGACACTATTCGGGAGATGTACAAATCTGCCAGCTGACTAGCGGTTATACTCTCACGAACAGGTAGGAAATGAGCTACCTTGGAAAGACGATCGACCACGACGAAAATAGCATTATTCCCTCTTTTGGTCCTGGGAAAACCGGTAATGAAATCCATACCAATTTTATCCCATTTCCATTCAGGAATAGCTAAGGGTTGAAGGGTACCAGCAGGCCGTTGATGCTCTGCTTTTACACGACGACAGACGTCGCAATTTGCAATATACTGAGCAATTTCTCTCTTCATCCTAGTCCACCAGAACCTCTGGCGTAGGTCCTGATACATTTTAGTGCTACCGGGATGAATGGTGAGAGGAGATTCATGAGCCTCCTTAAGGATCAACTGCTGTAGATGCTGGTTCTTGGGAACCACTAGACGGTTCTCAAAGTACACAACACCATGATCATTTGTGGAGAAACAACTAGCACCTCCGCTAGCAATGTTCTCTTTGATTTTAGATATTCCCTTATCTCGCTTTTGGGCAGCGATGATTTGATCCGTAAGAGTAGGTTTTGCTACCAAGGTGGAGAGAAAACCTTGAGGTACAATGTGAAGGTTAAGCTTCCGAAATTCCTCATGGAGAAGCGGTTGACTTTGTTGTAACATCAGGTTGTTACAATAAGATTTACGACTTAGCGCATCAGCCATGACGTTGGCTTTCCCTGGGGTGTAGGTTATTCCTAAGTCGAAGTCTGTGATCAATTCAACCCAACGTCTTTGCCTGAGATTCAGATCCGGTTGGGTGAAAATGTACTTCAGACTTTGGTGATCAGTGAATATTTCGCATCGATTACCGAGGAGGTAATGTCGCCAGGTCTTAAGTGCATAGACTACGGCTGCAAGCTCTAGATCATGGGTAGGATAATTCTCCTCATGTGGGTGCAATTGCCGTGAAGCGTAAGCAATTACATGTCGATCTTGCATGAGAATGCAACCTAGTCCTTGTCGCGAGGCGTCGCAGTAGATAACGAAGTCCTTGGAGAAGTCTGGCGGTACCAGCACGGGAGCAGAGGTCAGGCGTCTTTTCAGTTCCTGAAAACTGTGCTCACATTGTGGAGTCCATTCGAACTTCTTATCTTTCTTGAGGAGTTCGGTTAGAGGTTTAGCAACTTTGGAGAAGTTCTCGACAAAGCGACGGCAATAGCTCGCTAAGCCTAGAAAACTCCGAACTTGCTTGACCGATTCAGGTGGAGTCCAATTAAGGACGGCTTGAACTCGCTCAGGGTTAACAGCAATACCTTTACCAGATATTACATGACCCAGATAGGTCACTTCTGACAACCAGAATTCACATTTAGAAAATTTGGCATAAAGGCGATGCTCTCGAAGTTTCTTCAACACTAGCCTTAGATGTTCGGCATGTTCTTCCTTGTTCTTGGAGTAGATGAGTATATCATCGAGATAAACTACGACGAATTTATCCAAATACTCCATGAAGATTGAGTTCATTAACCGAGAAAAGGTGGCTGGAGCGTTGGTTAAACCGAAGGACATGACGGTGTACTCGTATTGGCCATAACGAGTAACAAAGGCCGTTTTAGGAATGTCCCCGTTTCTGATTTTGATTTGATGGTAGCCCAACCTCAAATCCATCTTGGAGAAGACTGAGGATCCAGCGAGCTGATCATACAGATCGTTGATCCTGGGAAGTGGATATTTGTTCTTGATTGTGACCAAATTGACAGGTCGGTAATCTACAACCATCCGGTCCGTACCATCCTTCTTCTTGACGAATAGGACGGGGCAAGCCCACGGAGATGAACTAGGTCGGATGAAACCCTTTTTCAAGGACTCATCGAGTTGTTTCTTAAGCTCGGCTAGTTGTAGGGGTGCCATCTTATAAGGTCTTCTAGCAATCGGAATGGTTCCGGGGATGAGGTCGATTACGAACTCAACATCCCTGTCAGGTGGAACACCTGGCAATTCTTCTGGGAAGACATCCGGAAAGTCACGGACTACCGGAACGTCCTCAAGGTCTGGCAAAGGGCTGGCGTTAAGAGAATATAATTGTCGCTTGGCTATTCGGGTCAAGACATTGACTATCTTCCCCGAAGGATGGGTGAGTTGAACAGTCCTAGAGAAGCAATCAATTTTGGCTTGATGAGCTGACATCCAGTCCATACCCAAAATGATATTAATATCTGAAGATTTAAGGGCTATCAAAGATGCAAGAAAAACAAGTCTGTCGACTTGGATTTCATTTCCATGGCTTACTCTAGAAGTTTGCCATTTGGATCCCGGAGTTTGAATTACCATAGAGGATGGCAAGTCACAGAATGCAACGTTATGCAAACGAGCATAATTTTCAGATATAAAAGAATGAGAGGCTCCTGTATCGAAAAGAACAGATGCCGGGTGGCAATTAACAAGAAGCGTACCGAGAACGACGTTGGGATCCTCTTGAGCTTCTTCGGCAGAGATACAGTTGACATGGCCACGTGAAGCGGTGACCGGTTTAGCATGAAACACTTTCCCTGTCGGCTTGCCACGGCCAACAGCTTTAGCAGATTGATTGGGGTTGGTCTGGGGACACTCACGCATATAGTGACCAGATTCCCCACACTTGAAACAATTCACGGAACTGGTACGTGGAGGAACATTATTGGTTGGACCCCCATAGGGCTTGGTCGGTGCAGACTGTTGAACGGGGCGAGGCGCCTGGAAAGATGGCCTCGGTGTGAATCTGGGTGGCAGGGCGGTGTTGGGTACCCACACGCGGCGCTTCTGAGGACCAGCACCGGATGAGGAACCCATGTCACGTCCATGCTTGCGTGTTGCGTCATAGTCAGTCTGACCAGTTTCAGCACTGATGGCTTTGTTGACAAGTTTCGAAAAAGATGTGCACTCATGCAGACGGAGGTCGCGGCGAAGCTCAGGACTAAGGCCCTTACGGAACCTTGCTTGCTTCTTGGCGTCAGTAGACACTTCCTCAGTTGCATATCGTGCGAGATTACCAAACTCCCTGCTGTAAGCATCCACAGAAAGTCGGCCTTGGGTGAAACTGCAAAATTCTTCACGTTTACGGTCCATGAGACCCTCCGGAATGTGATGTTCACGGAAAGCCTCGCTGAACTCAGCCCAAGTAGTGACATGGCCCGCTGGGCGCATAGCTCCATAATTCTCCCACCATAGACTGGCGGGGCCCTCAAGATGATATGCAGCAAAGGTGACCTTGTTAGCCTCCGCTACCAGCGCGGAACGCAGTTTGTGAGAGATACTGCGAAGCCAGTCATCAGCGTCGAGAGGCTCGACGGAGTGGTGGAACGTGGGTGGATGCAATTTGATAAAATCACTGAGTGACACCACGTTAGCCCTCTGATGGTGTGCTGTATTCTGTTCAATACGCTCCAACAAACGGTTGGTCTCCCGCTTGTTTCTCTCAGCTTCCATCATAACCTCGGCTAGTGAAGGAGGATGAGGCAGATTTTCATTCCTGGCTTCACTGCCTTCGGCCTGCTCTTGAGAAGCAGGGTTAGCGCGCGTGTTGACCATCCTAGGTAAACAAGACAACGATTTAGTCAGGATGGTAAAATTCCGATACAGGATACATAATGTAAGGAATAAATCGGAATGCAAGATGATCATCCGTATGACATGGTAGATACAGAAACTGCTTCTTTTATTCCATCGTCGTACACACCATACAGGGTTTAGTACAAGACCAAACATAGTACTATTACGGTGAAAAGAGGATTACATCTCATCGGAGACATTCCAAGCTCCTATACATTATTTTTCTACATCTCCGGAAAGAGTACAAACTAGGTCATATCCCACGAGTTACGCGGGACGATAGACGACACAGCTAGTGCAACTAGTGATACTACCACTAACTCAGACCGATCCGTAGTAGTCCTCGTAGAAGTCGCCTCCATAGCCTGGAAGTTCAACATGATCATCCGGAAACAGACGCTCTCGCGGGGCTTGTGGTCCATAGGGGCTAGGATGAGGTCGTGGACCAACAAACGGTGGCCTGCGGGGACCGCGAGGTGGGGTGATGCCTCCTACATCACGCCAAACCATCACGTCTAGCAGAGCAGATCTCACAGGATAGAGATCGCGCATATCTGAATATCCAGCTTGCACCGCCTGTGCGAACCGAGTCAAAGTGGCCCAGTGGTCAGCACGGGTATTGAAGAGCTCTAACCTTAAGGCCCGATTTTCACGGTCCTTATCCTCGAGCATCTCAGCAGTGGTGCGAGTCCGTGAATCCTCCTGAGTGGAGTCAGCATAGATAGCCTGGAGATACCCTTGTGCTCCCGGAAGTGATCCTGGCATATACCGGAAATCAGAGTCCCGAAATAACCCAGATCTGACTCGCATAATGGTCATCATAGAGTAGGCGGCGTCCTGCACAGCCATCTCAATAGTAACCCCGAGTCCATAGGAGCAGTGAAGAGGCTCGGTGGATCCAGGATAAGATGGAAATATCCTGACAGTGCAGAGATACTGGCTTTGATTAAAGTCTCGGAATTGCTCTTCGACCGTGTACTCAGGATACCATCGGTATCCAGCCTCAGTCATTACCCTGACCAACTTAGCAGTATGGCCGGGTACATCTAGGCATCGAGTCAGGTGAACCACTTGATTGAGGTCGCGAGTGGCCATCTGAAAGCACAATCATAATGCAAAGGCATTAGAATTTCTAGCAAAATTTCGGCAGCATAACAGCTGTAAATGCTCAAGAAGGATTTGAGACATTTGGCAAAGGATTTCGTACACACCGACATCATCACATCAAAGTTCTGAAACCATTCCAACAACATAATGTGGTAGTAGATCTGAACTAGGCTTGTATCCATCAAACCTATAAGGTACTACTGATTAGTAACTCGTGATCCTGATAGAGAGAACAGATCCTAATTCCTTAACCCCCGGTGGAAGAATGGACTGACTCAGATCAGAAAGTCATAAGGTATAAGGAGTAAAAAGAGCCTTACGTTCCAACCCACAAACAATTCCCCTACATATAACTAAAGAATTTCTAGACTCAACATCGACCAGTTTGGCTTGGAGAACCTACAGGCAGTCCGGCTCTGATGCCAACGCTGTCAGGACCCCGACTCGATGTCACATCGATCTAGCCGGTAACACTTCATATCACTTTGCGGCCTCACGCACGGTGTTCCCACGGGTGTCGCCTTACCTTTGCCCGGGACCGTTTGCGCCTTTTGGCTCACGTATATGATAGTGTCGCTAGCATCCATATGATAAAGAGCCCGGGCTGACATGACTAGTCGTAAACCCAAAGTGGCACAGACTTACAGGGACAGGCATCCATGACCTAGCTTCGAACGTGTCGGTCATCAGCAAGTGGGTCCGGGCTGTAGCACTGGGCTAGCAGGACTCCGGTAAACCGGGCTGTAGCGGGCTAACAGGACTCCGGTACTCAAAGCGTGACATTTCCCCGAAGGGACAGACACAGGAACGAAGAAGGACACATGCCGGCCAGCCTAAGTGTTCCAGAGCAGTAGCAAGCTACCATGGCTCAGCGGTAACACTAGGAGACATTTCCCGGTAAGAGAGGCTACTAAAGATAAACAACTAGATAGTCAGATCCCACACATACCAAGCATTTCAATCATACACACAATATGCTCGATATGTGCAAGTACAACGAAGCATCACAACATGACTCTACGACACAAGTACTTTATTTAAGGCTCAGGGAGCCATACATATCATACACAAAGGTACGGGTCTCACGACCCAACATACAAGTCATACAGTCATACAAGCCAACAACGGAAGTAACTTGTCTGAGTACAGACAACTAGTAAAATAAAAGAGGCTTGGAAAGCCTAGCTATACTACGTGGTCCTCCACAAGCTCAGGGTCACCACCTGGGTCCTTAGCCTACTCGTTGATGTCAACGTCTACATAGAACCCATCAGAAGGGGTTGCAGCGTCTTCTGTAAAAATGTAGATTATAGCAACATGAGTACAAAGGTACTCAGCAAGACTTACATCAGATCCTACATACATGCATAGTATCAAGAAGGGTTGGTGGAGTTATTGCAGCAAGCCAGCTTTGACTCTTGGCTAGGCTATCCTACGATACTCCAACTGAAATGGTTTTGCGCACACGAGTCCACTACTCACCACTTCAATACACTACCGAGGATCCACCTCCGTCTTCCTACGGAAGAGCCATCCTCGGCACTCACACTTATCTTGAGGCTTTTAGTAGTTTTCCATTTACTTGAACTGTATAGGCAACCAAGTAGTCCTTTACCGCGGACGCGGCTATTCGAATAGATTATGATAACCCTGCAGGGGTGTACTTCTTCATACATGTTTCCACCACTTAGCGTCTGCACACGACATGTGCTCGGCAGACTTCAAGCGAAAGCCGACGTGGGTGTAGACCACGACCTACCTAAACACTTAAGCCTCTAGTCCAGGTTTATCGCCTATTCAGGTTCCATCCGCAGGGAGTCCGGCCGAGGTTTCCCATACGGCCCCGAACGATGTGAACAGGGTTCCCGAGATACCTAACGGGTATTCGGTACACCGTGCCACGTACCTACCGCATCACAGCCCACCCCTACGGTCAGCGCTGTCCACGGCCTCCAGTAGGCTACAAACACCAGAAACTACTTGCAACTCCTGGACAGAGAGCTAGGGTGAGTAAGAAGTCGAGCGGGGTCATATTTCAGGGCCCAATGTATGGTAGTAGCTGATTCTTAAATCACACATACAGATCTCAGTGCTTAAGGTCGGCTTCAATGAAACAACCCACCATGTACTCCTACATGGCCTCTCATCGATACCTTTACCAAATCGTGTTCACCACACCACTCTCATTATCGGCATAATCATTTCACTCTAGCCCATCACCCAGATGAACCAGACCTGACACGACTCTAAGCATAGCAGGCATAGCAAGGTAGGAACAACACATACATATGGCTCAATCAACTCCTACACATGCTAGTGGGTTTCATCTAGTTACTGTGGCAATGACAGGTCATGCAGAGGAAATGGGTTCAACTACCGTAGCACACAGCAGTTTGAAACGCGTTGTCTTAATGCAGTAAAGGAGAGCAGGAGCGAGAACATGGGATTGTATCGATATGATCAAATGGTTGGTTGCTTGCCTGATGGTTCGATGCACTGATACGGTTCTTCGTTAGGGTAATCACGGTACCCCTCGGGGACAGAACCTGTCGCAAAGGACATCGATACACAAGCATCACCAAACAATGTGCAACAATATGATGCATGCATGAAACATGGCAATATGAGTGTGTTGGGCTAATGCAACTAAAGCCAGAAGGGTTTGAACAAATTTGAATCAAAGATTCAAATTCCAAATTCAAATATGGCCTTTTAAAGTGCCTTTTCTTGTTCTGCTTAAAACATCAATTTAACTTGTTTGATCATGCATGAAAATAGTACAGATGGGTAGATTGGATTTTTCTGATCATTTTTCATATATAATTTGTCCAATTTGGAGTTACAGAATAAAAGTTATGAATTTTTGAAGTTTAAATAATATTCTGGAATTTCCTGATTTAATTTAAATCCAGAAAATCAATTACTGCGTCAGCCTGACGTCAGTGTGACGTCAGCAGGTCAACGGAACAGGTCTGGGTCAAACCTGACAGTGGGTCCCGCATGTCAGGGTGATTATTTTAATTAAAACTTAATTAAAACTAATCCTGTTTAATTAACAGGGCTGGGCCCCACCTGTCATTGACTCAGGGGAGTCAACCAGGGCCCACCCGTGGTCAAAGTCAAAGTCGGCTGCCGGCGTTTAGTCGCCGGCGAGCCCGACGCGGTGGCGGGAGTGGTTTTGGCCATTTCGGCCACCAAATGGACCGCGGAGGCCACCGAAGTGGAGCTGAGGACAACCCGCAGCTCTTGGCGGAGCCCGTTGGGGTCGGGGTGGCCGGAGTTGGCGCCGGCGACGACTTTGGCGGCCACCGGGGTTCGGCCGAAGGTGAACTTGGCGCTAGAGGGGTCGGTGAGGCTCGGGGAGTGGCTGGCTAGGTGCTGCGGAACTCGGTGAGTAAGATGGACACCATCTTGTGGCCGGAGTGTGGCCGGAAGCACGTCGGCGACGAGGTCCACGACGGTGCGGGCGTGTGGTCCTCGTGCGGTGGCTACACGGCTCGGGAATGAGAGAGAGAGGGTCGGGGGAGTAGCTAGGCTCACAGCGCTCCCGTAGAGGCCACCGGCGGGGTCGGGGACGAGCTGAGGCAGCGACGGCGTTGAAAGGGATATCCGGCGACGGCGAGCTCGGGCGAGGTCGGTGCGGCGGCTTCGAGGCACGCGAGCGCTCGGGGCTCGGCTAGCTCGAAGGAGTAGAGGACGGCGGAGCTTCTGGACAGGGTGGCGCGGCGTGGAGACGACGGGGAACACGGCTACGACGGTGGTGCGGCGACGGTGGCGTCGGCCATGGCTGGGGCGTGCGAGGGGGAGGAGCTGGAGAGGAGAGGGGGTGTCTGGGGGGTTCGGGGGAGAGAGAGAGGCCGGTTCACGGCGTTAGCCGGGCGAGGGAGGCGGCGAGGCGGCGAGCAGCTGCGTGGCGAGCTGCGGTGCCGCCGCCGAGCACCTTGGCTGCCTGCCTGGCGAGCCAAGCAGCTCGCTGGAGCGGTGGCCGGGCTGGGCCGGCCAGGTGGGCTGGCTGGTGGGCCTGCGGTGGCGCCAGGTAAGTTTTTCCCTTTTTTTCTGTTTCTGTTTTTTATTTAATATATCTGCAACTTTGTTGAATTTAATAAAATACCTAGACAACTTCAAAAATCACCAAATTGCTCCTGGTCCATAGTTGGATTATTTCCAACATGAAACATTTTAGTTTGGAGATATTTGAGCATTTAAATATTTTATATTATTTTAAATGCCCAAATTCAAATATTTATGATTTAATTCAAAAACCCTAGGATGGCCTAGGAAAATGTGCACCACTTTTGGCAGAGGTTCTGAACCAAGACAAAAATGATGGGCATTTTAGAAGGGCATTTCAGGTTCATTGAAAAATTATTTTAGTAACCCTAGTTGGTTTCAGAGGGGACTGGGGGTTCTGTCATCCCCATTTCAAGTTTCTGATGAAAAAGTAAACATGATGCAACACTCTAATGCATAACTAGCTAGGGTGTGACAACTCACCCCCACTCAAAAGAATCTCGTCCCGAGATTTGGGTTCCTCCGGGAAGAAGGCGGGATACTCAAGTCGAAGACGATCCTCCCTTTCCCAAGTTGCTTCATCCTCAGAATGATGAGACCACTGAACTTTGAGGAACTTGATGTTCTGACGTCGAGTGGTACGCTCGGCCTGATCGAGGATACGGATGGGGTACTCTCGATATGTAAGATCATCTTGGAGATCAAGCGTTTCGTGGTCCACTCCACGGATAGGATCCGAGAAGCAACGCCTGAGTTGAGTAACGTGGAAGACATCGTGGACCCTGGAGAGGTGCGGAGGTAGTTCCAATTGGTAGGCAACTTCTCCTCGTTTGGCAAGAATGCGAAAAGGTCCAATGTAACGAGGAGCTAATTTGCCTTTGATACCGAAACGATGGGTTCCCTTCAGAGGGGTGACCCGAAGATAAGCCTTCTCGTCAACCTCGAAAGTCATAGCCTTATGTTTTCGGTCATATTGACTCTTTTGACGAGATTGGGCTGTTTTCAACTTTTCACGAACGATACGAACTTGTTCTTCTGCTTCCTGAATCATATCCGGGCCAAAGAATTGTCTTTCCCCGGTCTCTGACCAGTTAAGGGGTGTTCGACATCGTCGTCCATAGAGAACTTCAAAAGGGGCTTTACCCAAGCTGGATTGATAGCTGTTGTTGTAAGCGAATTCGGCAAATGGAAGACACTTCTCCCAGTCCATTCCGAAAGAGATAACGGAGACTCGAAGCATGTCTTCTAGAATTTGGTTGACGCGTTCCACTTGACCACTCGACTGAGGGTGGAAAGCGGTGCTAAAGGAGAGACGAGTTCCCATAGCATTTTGGAAACTTTCCCAAAATCGAGAGGTGAAAAGACTTCCTCGATCCGAATTGATTTCCAAAGGAACACCATGGAGAGACACTATTCGGGAGATGTACAAATCTGCCAGCTGACTAGCGGTTATACTCTCACGAACAGGTAGGAAATGAGCTACCTTGGAAAGACGATCGACCACGACGAAAATAGCATTATTCCCTCTTTTGGTCCTGGGAAAACCGGTAATGAAATCCATACCAATTTTATCCCATTTCCATTCAGGAATAGCTAAGGGTTGAAGGGTACCAGCAGGCCGTTGATGCTCTGCTTTTACACGACGACAGACGTCGCAATTTGCAATATACTGAGCAATTTCTCTCTTCATCCTAGTCCACCAGAACCTCTGGCGTAGGTCCTGATACATTTTAGTGCTACCGGGATGAATGGTGAGAGGAGATTCATGAGCCTCCTTAAGGATCAACTGCTGTAGATGCTGGTTCTTGGGAACCACTAGACGGTTCTCAAAGTACACAACACCATGATCATTTGTGGAGAAACAACTAGCACCTCCGCTAGCAATGTTCTCTTTGATTTTAGATATTCCCTTATCTCGCTTTTGGGCAGCGATGATTTGATCCGTAAGAGTAGGTTTTGCTACCAAGGTGGAGAGAAAACCTTGAGGTACAATGTGAAGGTTAAGCTTCCGAAATTCCTCATGGAGAAGCGGTTGACTTTGTTGTAACATCAGGTTGTTACAATAAGATTTACGACTTAGCGCATCAGCCATGACGTTGGCTTTCCCTGGGGTGTAGGTTATTCCTAAGTCGAAGTCTGTGATCAATTCAACCCAACGTCTTTGCCTGAGATTCAGATCCGGTTGGGTGAAAATGTACTTCAGACTTTGGTGATCAGTGAATATTTCGCATCGATTACCGAGGAGGTAATGTCGCCAGGTCTTAAGTGCATAGACTACGGCTGCAAGCTCTAGATCATGGGTAGGATAATTCTCCTCATGTGGGTGCAATTGCCGTGAAGCGTAAGCAATTACATGTCGATCTTGCATGAGAATGCAACCTAGTCCTTGTCGCGAGGCGTCGCAGTAGATAACGAAGTCCTTGGAGAAGTCTGGCGGTACCAGCACGGGAGCAGAGGTCAGGCGTCTTCTCAGTTCCTGAAAGCTGTGCTCACATTGTGGAGTCCATTCGAACTTCTTATCTTTCTTGAGGAGTTCGGTTAGAGGTTTAGCAACTTTGGAGAAGTTCTCGACAAAGCAACGACAATAGCTCGCTAAGCCTAGAAAACTCCGAACTTGCTTGACCGATTCAGGCGGAGTCCAATTAAGGACGGCTTGAACTCGCTCAGGGTTAACAGCAATACCTTTACCAGATATTACATGACCCAGATAGGTCACTTCTGACAACCAGAATTCACATTTTGAAAATTTGGCATAAAGGCGATGCTCTCGAAGTTTCTTCAACACTAGCCTTAAATGTTCGGCATGTTCTTCCTCGTTCTTGGAGTAGATGAGTATATCATCGAGATAAACTACGACGAATTTATCCAAATACTCCATGAAGATTGAGTTCATTAACCGAGAAAAGGTGGCTGGAGCGTTGGTTAAACCGAAGGACATGACGGTGTACTCGTATTGGCCATAACGAGTAACAAAGGCCGTTTTAGGAATGTCCCCGTTTCTAATTTTTATTTGATGGTAGCCCAACCTCAAATCCATCTTGGAGAAGACTGAGGATCCAGCGAGCTGATCGTACAGGTCGTTGATCCTGGGAAGTGGATATTTGTTCTTGATTGTGACCAAATTGACAGGTCGGTAATCTACAACCATCCGGTCCGTACCATCCTTCTTCTTGACGAATAGGACGGGGCAAGCCCACGGAGATGAGCTAGGTCGGATGAAACCCTTTTTCAAGGACTCATCGAGTTGCTTCTTAAGCTCGGCTAGTTCTAGTGGTGCCATCTTATAAGGTCTTCTAGCAATCGGAACGGTTCCGGGGATGAGGTCGATTACGAACTCAACATCCCTGTCAGGTGGAACACCTGGCAATTCCTCTGGAAAGACATCCGGGAAGTCACAGACTACCGGCACGTCCTCAAGGTCTGGCAAAGGGCTGGCGTTAAGAGAATATAATTGTCGCTTGGCTATTCGGGTCAAGACATTGACTATCTTTCCCGAAGGATGGGTGAGTTGAACAGTCCTAGAGAAGCAATCAATTTTGGCTTGATGAGCTGACATCCAGTCCATACCCAAAATGATATTAATATCTGAAGATTTAAGGGCTATCAAAGATGCGAGAAAAACAAGTCTGTCGACTTGGATTTCATTTCCATGGCTTACTCTAGAAGTTTGCCATTTGGATCCCGGAGTTTGAATTACCATAGAGGTTGGCATATCACCAAATGCGACGTTATGCAAACGAGCATAGTTTTCAGATATAAAAGAATGAGAGGCTCCTGTATTGAAAAGAACAGATGCCGGGTGGCAATTAACAAGAAGCGTACCGAGAACGACGTTGGGGTCCTCTTGAGCTTCTTCGGCAGAGATACAGTTGACATGGCCACGTGAAGCGGTGACCGGTTTAGCATGAAACACCTTCCCTGTCGGCTTGCCACGGCCAACAGCTTTAGCAGATTGATTGGGGTTGGTCTGGGGACACTCACGCATATAGTGACCAGATTCCCCACACTTGAAACAAGTCACGGAACTGGTACGTGGAGGAGCATTATTGGTTGGACCCCCATAGGGCTTGGCCGGTGCAGACTGTTGAACAGGGCGAGGCGCCTGGAAGGATGGCCTCGGTGTGAACCTGGGTGGCAGGGCGGTGTTGGGTACCCACACGCGGCGCTTCTGAGGACCAGCACCGGATGAGGAACCCATGTCACGTCCATGCTTGCGTGTTGCGTCATAGTCAGTCTGACCAGTTTCAGCACTGATGGCTTTGTTGACAAGTTTCGAAAAAGATGTGCACTCATGCAGACGGAGGTCGCGGCGAAGCTCAGGACTAAGTCCCTTACGGAACCTTGCTTGCTTCTTGGCGTCAGTAGACACTTCCTCAGTTGCATATCGGGCGAGATTACCAAACTCCCTGCTATAGACATCCACAGAAAGTCGGCCTTGGGTGAAATTGCAGAATTCTTCACGTTTACGGTCCATGAGACCCTCCGGAATGCGATGTTCACGGAAAGCCTCGCTGAACTCAGCCCAAGTGGTGACATGACCCGCTGGGCGCATGGCTCCATAATTCTCCCACCATAGACTGGCAGGGCCTTCAAGATGATATGCAGCAAAGGTGACCTTGTCAGCCTCCGCTACCAGCGCGGAACGCAGTTTGTGAGAGATACTGCGAAGCCAGTCATCAGCGTCGAGAGGCTCGACGGAGTGGTGGAACGTGGGTGGATGCAATTTGATAAAATCACTGAGTGACACCACGTTAGCCCTCTGATGGTGTGCTGTATTCTGTTCAATACGCTCCAACAAACGGTTTTTCTCCCGCTTGTTTCTCTCAGCTTCCATCATAACCTCGGCTAGTGAAGGAGGATGAGGCAGATTTTCATTCCTGGCTTCACTGCCTTTGGCCTGCTCTTGGGAAGCAGGGTTAGCGCGCGTGTTGACCATCCTAGGTAAACAAGACAATGATTTAGTCAGAATGATAAAATTCCGACATAGGATACATAATGTAAGGAATAACTCGGAATGCAAGATGATCATCCGTATGACATGGTAGATACAGAAACTGCTTCTTTATTCCATCGTCATACACACCATACAGGGTTTAGTACAAGACCAAACAAAGTACTATTACGGTGAAAAGAGGATTACATCTCATCGGAGGCATTCCAAGCTTCTATACATTATTTTTCTACATCTCCGGAAAGAGTACAAACTAGGTCATATCCCACGAGTCACGCAGGACGATAGACGACACGGCTAGTACGAACTAGTGATACTACCCCTAACTCAGACTGATCCGTAGTAGTCCTCGTAGAAGTCACCTCCATAGCCTGGAAGTTCAACATGAGCATCCGGAAACAGACGGTCTCGCGGAGCTTGTGGACCATAGGGGCTAGGATGAGGTCGTGGACCAACAAACGGTGGCCTGCGGGGACCGCGAGGTGGGGTGATGCCTCCTACATCACGCCAAACCATCACGTCTGGCAGAGCAGATCTCACATTGTGGAGTCCATTCGAACTTCTTATCTTTCTTGAGGAGTTCGGTTAGAGGTTTAGCAACTTTGGAGAAGTTCTCGACAAAGCGACGGCAATAGCTCGCTAAGCCTAGAAAACTCCGAACTTGCTTGACCGATTTGGTTTGAGTGCAATTAAGGACAGCTTGAACTCGCTCAGGGTTAACAGCAATACCTTTACCAGATATTACATGACCCAGATAGGTCACTTCTGGCAACCAGAATTCACATTTTGAAAATTTGGCATAAAGGCGATGCTCTCGAAGTTTCTGCAACACTAGCCTTAGATGTTCGGCATGTTCTTCCTCGTTCTTGGAGTAGATGAGTATATCATCGAGATAAACTATGACGAACTTATCCAAATACTCCATGAAGATTGAGTTCATTAACCGAGAAAAGGTGGCTGGAGCGTTGGTTAAACCGAAGGACATGACGGTGTACTCGTATTGGCCATAACGAGTAACAAAGGCCGTTTTAGGAATGTCCCCGTTTCTGATTTTGATTTGATGGTAGCCCAACCTCAAATCCATCTTGGAGAAGACTGAGGATCCAGCGAGCTGATCATACAGATCGTTGATCCTGGGAAGTGGATATTTGTTCTTGATTGTGACCAAATTGACAGGTCGGTAATCTACAACCATCCGGTCCGTACCATCCTTCTTCTTGACGAATAGGACGGGGCAAGCCCACGGAGATGAACTAGGTCGGATGAAACCCTTTTTCAAGGACTCATCGAGTTGTTTCTTAAGCTCGGCTAGTTCTAGGGGTGCCATCTTATAAGGTCTTCTAGCAATCGGAACGGTTCCTGGAATGAGGTCTATTACGAACTCAACATCCCTGTCAGGTGGAACACCTGGCAATTCCTCTGGGAAGACATCCGGAAAGTCACGGACTACCGGAACGTCCTCAAGGTCTGGCAAAGGGCTGGCGTTAAGAGAATATAATTGTCGCTTGGCTATTCGGGTCAAGACATTGACTATCTTCCCCGAAGGATGGGTGAGTTGAACAGTCCTAGAGAAGCAATCAATTTTGGCTTGATGAGCTGACATCCAGTCCATACCCAAAATGATATTAATATCTGAAGATTTAAGGGCTATCAAAGATGCGAGAAAAACAAGTCTATCGACTTGGATTTCATTTCCATGGCTTACTCTAGAAGTTTGCCATTTGGATCCCGGAGTTTGAATTACCATAGAGGTTGGCATATCACCGAATGCGACGTTATGCAAGCGAGCATAGTTTTCAGATATAAAAGAATGAGAGGCTCCTGTATCGAAAAGAACAGATGCCGGGTGGCAATTAACAAGAAGCGTACCGAGAACGACGTTGGGATCCTCTTGAGCTTCTTCGGCAGAGATACAGTTGACATGGCCACGTGAAGCGGTGACCGGTTTAGCATGAAACACTTTTCCCTGTCGGCTTGCCACGGCCAACAGCTTTAGCAGATTGATTGGGGTTGGTCTGGGGACACTCACGCATATAGTGACCAGATTCCCCACACTTGAAACAAGTCACGGAACTGGTACGTGGAGGAACATTATTGGTTGGACCCCCATAGGGCTTGGCTGGAGCAGACTGTTGAACAGGGCGAGGCGCCTGGAAAGATGGCCTCGATGTGAACCTGGGTGGCAGGGCGGTGTTGGGTACCCACACGCGGCGCTTCTGAGGACCAGCACCGGATGAGGAACCCATGTCACGTCCATGCTTGCGTGTTGCGTCATAGTCAGTCTGACCAAACGTCACAACGTAACTGGGTGACTATAAAGGTATACTACGGGTATCTCCGAAAGTGTCTGTTGGGTTGACACGGATCAAGACTGGGATTTGTCACTCCGTGTGACGGAGAGGTATCACTGGGCCCACTCGGTAATGCATCATCATAATGAGCTCAAAGTGACCAAGTGTCTGGTCATGGGATCATGCATTACGGTACGAGTAAAGTGACTTGCCGGTAACGATATTGAATGAGGTATTGGGATACCGACGATCGAATCTCGGGCAAGTAACATACCGATTGACGAAGGGAATTGTATACGGGGTTGCTTGAATCCTCGACATCGTGGTTCATCCGATGAGATCATCGAGGAGCATGTGGGAGCCAACATGGATATCCAGATCCCGCTGTTGGTTATTGACTGGAGAGCGATCTCGGTCATGTCTACATCTCTCCTGAACCCGTAGGGTCTACACGCTTAAGGTTCGGTGACACTAGGGTTGTAGGGATATGTATATGCAGTAACCCGAATGTTGTTTGGAGTCCCGGATGAGATCCCGGATGTCACGAGGAGTTCCGGAATGGTCCGGAGGTAAAGAAATATATATGGGAAGTCTTGTTTTGGTCACCGGAAAGGTTTCGCGCATTATCGGTATTGTACCGGGAGTGCCGAAAAGGGTCCGGGGGTCCACCAAGGGGGTCCACCTGCCCCGGGGGGCCACATGGGCTGTAGGGGTGTGCGCCTTGGCCTATATGGGCCAAGGGCACCAGCCCCAAGAGGCCCATGCGCCAAGAGATGATGGAAAGGAAGAGTCCTAAAGGGGGAAGGCACCTCCTAGGTGCCTTGGGGAGGATGGACTCCTCCCTAGCCGCACCCTTCCTTGGAGGAAGGGCCAAGGCTGCGCCCCCCCTCTCTTCCTTGGCCCTATATATAGTGGGGGGAAGGGAGGGCAGCCACACCTAAGCCCTGGCGCCTCCCTCTCCCTCTCCAACACCTCCTCCTCCTCCGTAGAGCTTGGCGAAGCCCTGACGGAGTACTGTAGCTCCACCACCACCACGCCGTCGTGCTGCTGCTGGAGCCATCTTCCTCAACCTCTCCTTCCCCTTGCTGGATCAGGAAGGAGGAGACGTTACGCTGACCGTACATGTGTTGAACACGGAGGTGTCGTCCGTTCGGTGCTAGGATCTCCGGTGAGTTGGATCACGTCGAGTACGCCTTCCTCATCCCCGTTCTTTAAATGCTTCCGCGTGTGATCTACAAAGGTATGTAGATGCAATCCGATCACTCATTGCTAGATGAACTCCTAGATGGATCTTGGTGAAATCGTAGGAAAATTTTTGTTTTCTGCTACGTTCCCCAACAAGATACATAGTAATGGCGTGAGTCCTCGTCGAACTCCCACTTGAGCTCTAACACGTCATCTGGAACGGAGTCGTCTGGCCCTGCATCTGATTTGGAAGTAAACCATGAGCCACACGGACTCAGCAATCTCGCACCCTCACGATCAAAACTATTTAAGCTTATAGGAAAGGCAAGGTAAAATATGTGGCTAACCTATTCGCAAAAGAGAGCGAGAAGAGATAGCAAAGCGCGAACGAGCAACTAGAGAACAACCTGCGGCAAGCATTACTCCAACACCGTGTTCACTTCCCGGACTTCGCCGAGAAGAGACCATCACGGTAACTCACACAGTTGATTCATTTTAATTAAGTTCAGGTTCAAGTTATCTACAACCGGACATTAACAAATTCTCATCTTCCCATAACCGTGGGCACGGCTTTCGAAAGTTCAAATCCCTGCAGGGGAGTCCCAACTTAGCCCATGACAAGCTCTCACGGTCAACGAAGGAATAGACCTTCTCCTGAGACATTCTGATCAGACTCGGTATCCCGGTTCTACAAGACACTTCAACAAGTTAAAACCAATCCAGCAACACCACCCGCTGTGCCGACAAATCCCGATAGGAGCTGCACATATCTCGTTCTCAGGGCACACCGGATAAGATAAGCGTACGGAAGCCAACGTAACTCAAGTTGCCAAGGGACGGCCCCGCATGGTGCTCTAGGTTGGACCAACACTTAGAGAAGCACTGGCCCGGGGGTTTAAAATAAAGATGACCCTTGAGTCCGTGAAACCCAAGGGAAAAAGGCTAGGTGGCAAATGGTAAAACCAAGTTTGGGCATTGCTGGAAGAGTTTTATTCAAGGAGAACTATCAAGGGGTTACCATTATCACCCAACCGCGTAAGGAACGCAAAATCCAGGAACATAACACCGATATGACGGAAACTAGGGCGGCAAGAGTGGAACAGAACACCAGGCAAAAGGCCGAGCCTTCGACCCTTTACCAAGTATCTAGATGCATTAAGATAACACGATAATATAGTGATATCCCAACAAGTGAATAATGTTCCAACAAGGAACGGTCTCCAATCTTCACCTGCAACTAGCAACGCTATAAGAGGGGCTGAGAAAAGCGGTAACATAGCCAATCAACGGTTTGCTAGGACATGGTGGGTTAGAGGTTTGACATGGGAATTTGGGAGGCATGATAAGAAAGTGGTAGGCATCGTAGCATAGGCATAGCAAAAGAGCGAGCATCTAGCAAAGCAAAGATAGAAGTGATTTCAAGGGTATGATCATCTTGCCTGCAACATTGTCAGAGTTGACTAGATCTTCGAAAGTAAACTCAACGGGCTCCTCGTTAGGGAACACGTCTCCCGGCTCTACCCAAACAAGACAAACAAGCAAAAGGAACGCAATCAACCACGTGCACAACTCAAACAACATGATGCAAACATGGTATGCTATGCGGGATGCGATGCGGGATGCATATGCAAGATTTGACAAGAGATGAATGAACCTGGCTTCAACTTGGAAATCCAAATGTGCCACTGGAAAGGTGAGATTAAATCGCTTGAAAACGATATAAAAAACGCCGGAATCGGAGTCCCGGTTTGGAAATGGCAAGCAATTCAAATATGGCAACGTTCTGCGATTTACAGCAAGTAGCCATCTAAATGCAACAAGATGAACATGCTACAGCACCCAAACATGGCAACAAAATACATGGCAGGGATCCATTCATGATGCTTAACAAAAGAGGAACACTGATCTATGGCCAATTCATCCATTAACAGGTTCAAACAAGCATGTCAAAAATGCATTTGGTAAACAGATCTCAGACTTAGTGAAATTAACACTTGTCTGGAATTTCAGATCAGGTAGCACACTTTGGAGCATGAAAACTATATGCTACAGGGCCTGAACATGGCAAAGTAAAGTATGGAATGGAGATACTCAAAGAGCTTAACAAAAGTCCCTTAGTGACCTTGAGCTCGGTACATTTGCGAGCATGTGAACATGGCAAAAACATAACAAATCACAGACTTGGTGAAAACTGGAACATGCAAAATCAGATATCAAGTAGGCATGTTTACAAGCTCGATGCACTCACTACAGAGCAAGTCATGACAATCTAAGCATACACCCATCAAGAATACACATTATACAAGCAATTAATGGCAAGAACAATAACATGGCATGCACGGATCAACTACAACATCCTCGGCAAAATCGCTAACAAGTAGACAATCTGCCCAGATTCACGAAATGACAAAAGTAGAGCTCGATTGACTCAAGCTAGGGTGCTCCATAATTGCAAACAAAGACATGGATGGATAGAGCACTACAAGATTAACAAAACCTCCTTACTGATCATCCCCAAAAGAGGCACGGATCACTAGGAAACAACATGAACATGTGGCATATTGAAATAAACAGATCAAGGACTTAGTGGAATTGTTGTCCCTGAAATCAGCATTAACGAATGCACCACTTTGTAAGCTTGTGCTAGTCACCACACACATCACAAAAATACATGGATGGCACCACTAGAAAGATGACAAAACATATAACAAAACATATGTAGAGCAATAATCATGGCAAAAATGACAAATATCTATTTGGAGCAGCAGATCTGACAATTATCTCAAATAGCACTCTTCCAACAGCATTTCGGGCATCAAGATGAACTCAAATGAAAATGATGCAATGAGATGAAATGATGTGCTCTCTGAGGCGAACATTTTGATATGCTATATGCCCAAAACAGAGCTACGGATGCGGAGTTATCACAGGTCAAAGTATGCAAAATAATCTAGGAACTTAGTGAAAAAAGGTCAACCCCTAGGATTTTTCAGATCTGGATCGAATCTCGCCGGAGCACGCAAAACGAGGTTCGCCGGAGGGGACTTGGAGGACGCCGAAGGTCAAAGGAGGCACGCCGGCCGGATTTGCCGGTCTTGGGGCGGCACGGACGACAAGGGGGCGGCGGACGACGGCGGGCGGCGGCAAGCTTGGCCGCGGGGTCCTGCCGGAGCGTGGCGCCGAGACTCGCCGGGGTACGGGCGGTGCGGCGGAGGAGCGGCCGGCGAGGTGGCCGGCCTCGGGGAAGAGGCGGCGCGCCGCGAGGTGGAGGCGGCGGGGCGACGTGGGCCTCGGGGGGCCCCGAGCGGGCCTGGCGGGCCTCGGGCGGCGGCGGCGATGTGGGGCTCGCCCGAGCCACGTGGCGGCGGCTGGTTGGTTGGGCGCAGCGGCGGACGCGTCCGGTGCCGTCCCGGACGTGTCCGGCGGCGGCGGAGACGATTTTTAGGGTTTGGAAGGGGGAAGATCCGGAATTTCGAGAGGGTGGTCTTTATATAGGCATAGATGGAGCTAGGAGTGTCCAAATGAGGTGCGGTTTTCGGCCACGGGATCGTGATCGAACGCTCTAGATGATGGAGAGGGTTTTGGTGGGTTTTGGGCCAAATTGGAGGGGTGTTGGGCTGCAACACACACGAGGCCTTCTCGGTCCCTCGGTTAACCGTTGGAGCATCAAACGAAGTCCAAATGGTACGAAACTTGACAGGCGGTCTACCGGTAGGAAACCAAGGCTGCTTGGCAAGTCTCGGTCCAATCCGGAAATGTTTAATCCCCACACATGAAAGAAAGGTAGAAATGACCACCGGAGGAGAACGGAGCGCCAGAATGCAAAACGGACAACGGGGAAAATGCTCGAATGCATGAGATGAACACGTATACAAATGCAATGCACATGATGACATGATATGAGATGCATGACAACAACAACAACAACAACAACAACACACGGAGACAAAGACCCGAACCCGAGAAAATAAAATAACTTAGCGCCGGAAACTGCAAGAGTTGGATTACATATTAGGTAAATCATATCTGGGGTGTTACACCCTCCCATTTGGGCTTGAGTTTATCCTTTTTCTTCTCCAGCAGGCGTAGAACGAGTTCGCCAACGTTGTAAGTCTTGTCCCGTACTTCTCTGCTTTGATATCTTCGAGCCTACTGTTGGTAAAATGTTGAACAGGCTTTTGCGACATCGCGTTCCTCCTCCAGGGCATCTAGGAAATCCTGCCGATCAAGCTCGGCTTCTCTCTATTCGTACATACGCACTCGAGGTGAGTCATGAATAATATCGCAGGGCAATATGACCTCTGCGCCATACACCATGAAGAAAGGTGTGTATCTGGTAGTGCAGTTGGGCGTGGTCCGTAGCCCCCAGAGTACGGAGTCAAGCTCCTCAACCCAGTGCTTGTCTGATTCTTTCAAGGATCACACTAGTCTGGGCTTGATGCCGCTCATAATGAGACCGTTAGCTCGTTCAACTTGACCGTTGGTTTGTGGGTGGTATACGGAGGCGTAATCGAGTTTAATATCCAGATTAGTACACCAGGTTTTTACTTTGCTGGCTGTGAAATTGGAGCCGTTGTCAGTGATGATGCTGTGTGGGACACCATAACGGTGCACAACACCGGATATGAAGTCTATCACTGGGCCGGACTCGGCCGTTTTGACCGGCTTGGCCTCTATCCACTTAGTGAATTTTTTCACCATAACCAACAAGTATATTTTCTTATGGCTTCCCCCTTTAAGGGGTCCAACCATATCGAGTCCCCAGACCGCAAAAGGCCAAGTGATGGGGATTGTTTGTAAGGCAGTGGGGGGCATACGTCTTTGATTGGCAAAGAGTTGGCATCCGATGCAACATTGGACAAGGTCCTGTGCATCTGCTCGGGCCGTCGGCCATTAAAACCCTGTATGAAAGGCCTTGCTAACAAGGGCCTGAGCTGCGGCATGGTGACCGCCGAGCCCTGCATGAATTTCAGCCAAGAGCTGTCGCCCCTCTTCCTCAGATATACATCGTTGAAGGACTCCGGTGGCGCTTTTCTTGTAGAGCTCTCCATCATGAACCTTGTAGGCCTTTGAACGCCGGACAATACAGCGGGCCTCATTCTGGTCCTCAGGAAGCTCTTTCCTATTGAGGTAGGCCAGGGAGGGTTCGGTCCATGGGGCAATGACCGCCATGATGAGATGCGTGGATGGTGTTATTTCGATGGCTGAGCCCTCGACGATGTCGGTGCTTCTGAGGTCTTGGATTATGTTTGGTTCCAGACTAGTATTGTCATTTTCCCCCAGCCACACCACGGATGGCTTGAATAGCCTTTCCAGGAAAATGTTGGGTGGGACGGGGTCGCGCTTAGCACCGATACGAGCAACAACATCCGCCGCTTGATTACTTTCTCGGGCCACATGACGGAACTCGAGCCCCACGAACCAGGCCGACATTTTTATGACTGCGTTACGATACGCTGCCATCTTCGGATCTTTACCGTCGAAATCTCCGTTTATTTGAGATATTGCCAGGTTAGAATCCCACGTACTTCTAGGCGTTGTATGCCCATGGAGACAGCCATCCGGAGACCATGTAATACGGCCTCGTATTCGGCTGCGTTGTTGGAGTCTGTGTATAGTATTTGGAGAACGTACTGTACAATGTCTCCAGTAGGGGACATTAAAACGACACCCGCTCCTAACCCTGCCAGCATTTTGGAGCCGTCGAAGTACAGGACCCAATTGGGGTATGTGCCGTACTCTTTAGGGAGTTTGGCCTCTGTCCATTCGGCGATGAAGTCGGCCAGTACTTGGGATTTGATAGCTCGACGCGGTTTATATGTAATGTCAAATGGGAGGAGATCAATGGCCCATTTGGCAATCCGGCCCGTAGCATCACGGTTGTTTATAATGTCATTGAGTGGTATGCTACCTTTTGAGCATTGCGTTGGTTTTCCCCGAAGAGGAAGGGATGATGCAGCAAAGTAGCATAAGTATTTCCCTCAGTTTTTGAGAACCAAGGTATCAATCCAGTAGGAGGCTATGCACGAGTCCCTCGCACCTGCACAAAAGAAATAAATCCTCGCAACCAACGCAAATAGGGGTTGTCAATCCCTATAAAGCCACTTACGAGAGTGAGATCTGATAGATATGATAAGATAATATTTTTGGTATTTTTATGATAAAGATGCAAAGTAAAATAAAGGCAAAGTAAATAACAAAGGAAATAACTAATTAGTAGGAGATCAATATGATAAAGATAGACCCGGGGGCCATAGGTTTCACTAGTGGCTTCTCTCGAGAGCATAAGTATTCTACGGTGGGTGAACAAATTACTGTTGAGCAATTGACAGAATTGAGCATAGTTATGAGAATATCTAGGTATGATCATGTATATAGGCATCACGTCCGAGACAAGTAGACCGACCCTTGCCTGCATATACTACTATTACTCCACTCATCGACCGCTATCCAGCATGCATCTAGAGTATTAAGTTAAAAACAGAGTAACGCCTTAAGCAAGATGAGATCATGTAGAGGGATAGACTCATGCAATATGAAGAAAACCCCATCTTGTTATCCTCGATGGCAACAATACAATACGTGCCTTGTTGCCCTTACTATCACCGGGAAAGGACACTGCAAGATTGAACCCAAAGCTAAGCACTTCTCCCATTGCAAGAAAGATCAATCTAGTAGGCCAAACCAAACTGATAATTCGAAGAGACTTACAAAGATAACCAATCATACATAAAAGAATTCAGAGAAGATTCAAATATTATTCATAGATAGACTTGATCATAAACCCACAATTCATCGATCTCAACAAACACACCGCAAAAAGAAGATTACATCGAATAGTTCTCCACAAGAGAGGGGGAGAATATTGTATTGAGATCCAAAAAGAAAGAAGAAGCCATCTAGCTACTAACTATGGACTCGTAGGTCTGAAGTAAACTACTCACACTTCATCGGAGAGGCTATGGTGTTGATGTAGAAGCCCTCCGTGATTGATGCCCCTTCCGGCGGAGCTCCGGAACAGGCCCCAAGATGGGATCTCGTGGATACAGAAAGTTATGGCGGTGGAATTAGGGTTTTGGCTCCATATCTGATCATTTGCGGGTACGTGGATATATATAGGAGGAAGGAGTACATCGGTGGAGAAACAGGGGGCCCACGAGGGTGGAGGGCGCACCTGGGGGGGGGGGGGTAGGCGCGCCCCTACCTCGTGGCCTCCTCTTTTCTTTCTTGACGTAGGATCCAAGTCTCCCGGATCATAATCTTCCTAAAAATCACGTTCTTGAAGGTTTCATTTCGTTTGGACTCCGTTTGATATTCCTTTTCTTCGAAACCCTAAAACAGGCAAAAAATAGCAATTCTGGGCTGGGCCTCCGGTTAATAGGTTAGTCCCAATAATAATATAAAAGTGGATAATAAAGCCCAATAATGTCCAAAACAGTAGATAATATATCATGGAGCAATCAAAAATTATAGATACATTGGAGACGTATCAAGCATCCCCAAGCTTAATTCCTACTCGTCCTTGAGTAGGTAAATGATAAAAACAGAATTTTTGATGCGGAGTGCTACTTGGCATAATTTTAATGTAATTCTTCTTAATTGTGGTATGAATATTCAGATCCAAAAGATTCAAGACAAAAGTTCATATTGACATAAAAATAATAATACTTCAAGCATGCTAACAAAGCAATTATGTCTTCTCGAAATAACATGGCTAAATAAAGTTATCCCTACAAAATCACAGTCTGGCTATGCTCTATCTTCACCACACAAAATATTTAAATCATGCACAACCCCGATGACAATCCAAGCAATTGTTTCATACTTTTGACATTCTCAAAACATTTTCAATCTTCACGCAATACATGAGCGTGAGCCATGGATATAGCACTATAGGTGGAATAGAATGGTGGTTGTGGAGAAGACAAAAAGGGACAAGATAGTCTCACATCAACTAGGCGTATCAATGGGCTATGGAGATGCCCATAAATAGATATCAATGTGAGTGAGTAGGGATTGCCATGCAACAGATGCACTAGAGCTATAAGTATATGAAAGCTCAAAAATAAACTAAGTGGGTGTACATCCAACTTGCTTGCTCATGAAGACCTAGGGCATTTTGAGGAAGCCCATCATTGGAATATACAAGCCAAGTTCTATAATGAAAGATTCCCACTAGTATATGAAAGTGATAACATGAGAGACTCTCTACTATGAAGATCATGGTGTTACTTTGAAGCACAAGTGTGGTAAAAGGATAGTAATATTGTCCCTTCTCTGTTTTTCTCTCATTTTTTTATTTGGGTCTTTTCTCTTTTTTATGGCCTCTTTTCTTTGTTTCTTTTTTCGTCCGGAGTCTCATCCCGACTTGTGGGGGAATCATAGTCTCCATCATCCTTTCCTCACTGGGACAATGCTCTAATAATTATGATCATCACACTTTTATTTTTTTATAACTCAACACTTACAACTCGATACTTAGAACAAAATATGACTCTATATGAGTGCCTCAGGTGGTGTACCAGGATAAGCAATGAATCATGAGTGGCATGTATGAAAGAATTATGAATGGTGGCTTTGCCACAAATATGATGTCAACTACATGATCATGCTAAGCAATATGACAATGATGGAGTGTGTCATAATAAACGGAACGGTGGAAAGTTGCATGGCAATATATCTCGGAATGGCTATGGAAATGTCATAATAGGTAGGTATGGTGGTTGTTTTGAGGAAGGTATATGGTGGGTGTATGATACTGGCGAAAGCTGCGCGGTATTAGAGAGGCTAGCAAAGGTGGAAGGGTGAGAGTGCGTATAATCCATGGACTCAACATTAGTCATAAAGAACACAGATACTTATTGCAAAAATCAAGCAAGGTATTATGCGCATGCTCCTAGGGGGATAGATTGGTAGGAAAAGACCATCGCTCGTCCCCGACCGCCACTCATAAGGAAGGCAATCAAAAAATAAATCATGCTCCGACTTCATCACATAACGGTTCACCATACGTGCATGCTATGGGAATCACAAGCTTCAACACAAGTATTTCTCAAATTCACAACTACTCAACTAGCACAACTTTAATATCACCATCTTTATATCTCAAAACAATTATCAAGCATCAAACTTATCATAGTATTCAACACACTCATAAGAAAGTTTTATTATTAATCTTGTATACCAAGCACATTAGGATTTTAAGCAAATTGAAGGAAATATGCCCTAGAGGCAATAATAAAGTTATTATCTATTTCCTTATATCATGATAAAAGTTTATTATTCATGCTAGAATTGTATTAACCGGAAACATAATACATGTGTGAATACATAGACAAACAGAGTGTCACTAGTATGCCTCTACTTGACTAGCTCGTTGATCAAAGATGGTTATGTTTCCTAACCATAGACATGAGTTGTCATTTGATTAACGGGATCACATCATTAGGAGAATGATGTGATTGACTTGACCCATTCCGTTAGATTAGCACTTGATCGTTTAGTTTGTTGTTATTGCTTTCTTCATGACTTATACATGTTCCTATGACTATGAGATTATGCAACTCCCGTTTACCGGAGGAACACTATGTGTGCCACCAAACATCACAACGTAACTAGGTGATTATAAAGGTGCTCTACAGGTTTCTCCGAAGGTACTTGTTGGGTTGGCGTATTTCAAGATTAGGATTGTCACTCCGATTGTCGGAGAGGTATCTCTCGGCCCACTCGGTAATGCACATCACTATAAGCCTTGCAAGCATTGCAAGTAATAAGTTAGTTGCGGGATGATGTATTACGGAATGAGTAAAGAGACTTGCGGGTAACGAGATTGAACTCGGTATTCAGATACCGACGATCGAATCTCAGGCAAGTAACATACCGATGACAAAGGGAACAACGTATGTTTTTTTGCGGTTTGACCGATAAAGATCTTCGTAGAATATGTAGGAGCCAATATGAGCATCCAGGTTCCTCTATTGGTTATTGACCGGAGACGTGTCTCAGTCATGTCTACATAGTTCTCGAACCCGTAGGGTCCGCACGCTTAAAGTTCGATGACGGTTATATTATGAGTTTATGTGTTTTGATGTACCGAAGGTAGTTCGGAGTTCCGGATGAGATCGGGGACATGACGAGGAGTCTCGAAATGGTCGAGACATAAAGATCGATATATTGGACGACTATATTCTGAAATCGGAAAGGTTCCGAGTGATTCGGGTATTTATCGGAGTACCAGGGAGTTACGGGAATTCGCCGGGGAGTGTATGGGCCTTATTGGGCTTTAGGGGAAAGAGAGAGAGGCAGGCCGCGCGCCCCCCCAAGGCCTAGTCCAAATTGGACTAGGGGAAGGGTTGCGCCACCTCCTTCCTTCTCTTCTCTTTTCCCTTTCCTTCTCTCCTACTCCTACTACTTGGAAGGGCTCCTAGTTCTACTAGGAAAGGGGGAATCCTACTCCCGGTGGGAGTAGGACTCCCCTAGGGAGCGCCATAGAGAGGGCCGGCCCCTCCCCTCCTCCACTCCTTTATATACGTGGCCAGGGGCACCCCATAGACACAACAATTGATCTCTTGATCTCTTAGCCGTGTGTGGTGCCCCCCTCCACCATAATCCACCTCGATCATATCGTAGTCGTGCTTAGGCGAAGCCCTGCATCGGTAGAACATCATCATTTTCACCACGCCGTCGTGCTAACGAAACTCTCCCTCAACACTCGGCTGGATCGGAGTTCAAGGGACGTCATCGGGCTGAACGTGTGCTGAACTCAGAGGTGTCGTGCGTTCGGTACTTGATCGGTCGGATCGTGAAGATGCACGAGTACATCAACCGTGTTGTGCTAACGCTTCTGCTTTCGGTCTACGAGGGTACGTGGACAACACTCTCCCCTCTCGTTGCTATGCATCACCATGATCTTGCGTGTACGTAGGAAATTTTTGAAATTACTACGTTCCCAACAGTGGCATCCGAGCCAAGTTTTATGCGTTGATGTTATATGCACGAGTAGAACACAAGTGAGTTGTGGGTGATACAAGTCATACTGCTTACCAGCATGTCATACTTTGGTTCGGCGGTATTGTTGGATGAAGCGGCCCGGACCGACATTACGCGTATGCTTACGCGAGACTGGTTCTACCGACGTGCTTTCCACGCAGGTGGCTGGCGGGTGTCAGTTTCTCCAACTTTAGTTGAACCAAGTGTGGCTACACCCGGCCCTTGAGAAGGTTAAAACATCACTAACTTGACGAACTATCGTTGTGGTTTTGATGCGTAGGTAAGAATGGTTCTTGCTCAGCCCATAGCAGCCACGTAAAACTTGCGATAACAAAGTAGAGGACGTCTAACTTGTTTTTGCAGGGCATGTTGTGATGTGATATGGTCAAGACATGATGCTATATGTTTGTATGAGATGATCATGTTTTGTAACGGAGTTATCGGCAACTGACAGGAGCCATATGGTTGTCGCTTTATTGTATGCAATGCAATCGCCCTGTAATTGCTTTACTTTATCACTAAGCGGTAGCGATAGTCGTAGAAGCAATAGTTGGCGAGACCACTACGATGCTACGATGGAGATCAAGGTGTCGTGCTGGTGACGATGGTGATCATGACGGTGCTTCGGAGATGGAGATCACAAGCACAAGATGATGATGGCCATATCCTATCACTTATATTGATTGCATGTGATGTTTTTCTTTTATGCATCTTATTTTGCTTTGATTGACGGTAGCACTATAAGATGATCTCTCACTAAATTTCAAGATAAAAGTGTTCTCCCTGAGTATGCACCATTGCCAAAGTTCGTCATGCCCAGACACCACGTGATGATCGGGTGTGATAAGCTCTACATCCATCTACAACGGGTGCAAGCTAGTTTTGCACACGCAGAATACTCAGGTTAAACTTGATGATCCTAGCATATGCAGATATGGCCTCGGAACACTGAGACCGAAAGTTCGAGCGTGAATCATATAGTAGATATGATCAACATAGTGATGTTCACCATTGAAAACTACTTCATTTCACGTGATGATCGCTTATGGTTTAGTTGATTTGGATCACGTGATCACTTAGATGATTAGAGGGATGTCTATCTAAGTGGGAGTTCTTAAGTAATATGATTAGTTGAACTTTAATTTATCATGAACTTAGTCCTGGTAGTATTAGCATATCTATATTGTAGATCAATAGCTCGCGTTTAGCTCCCCTGTTTTATTTTGTTATGTTCCTTGAGAAAACTAAGTTGAAAGATGTTAGTAGCAATGATGCGGATTGGATCTGTGATCTGAGGATTATCCTCATTGCTGCACAGAAGAATTATGTCCTTGATGCACCGCTTGGTGACAGACCTATTGCAGGAGCAGATGCAGATGTTATGAACGTTTGGCTAGCTCAATATGATGACTACTTGATAGTTTAGTGCACCATGATTAACAGCTTAGAATCGGGAATTCAAAGATGTTTTGAATGTCATGGATCATATGAGATGTTCTAGGAGTTGAAGTTAATATTTCAAGAACATACCCGAGTTGAGAGATATGAAGTCTCCAACAAGTTCTATAGCTAAAAGATGGAGGAGAATAGCTCAAGCAGTGAGCATGTGCTCAGATTGTCTGGGTAGTACACTCGCTTGAATCAAGTGGGAGTTAATCTTCTAGATAAAATAGTGATTGATAGAATTCTCTAGTCACCATCACCAAGTTAGTAGAACTTCGTGATGAACTATAGTATGCAAGGGATGACGTAAACGATTCCCGAGCTTTTCATGACGATGAAATCGATGAAGGTAGAAATCAAGAAAGAGCATCAAGTGTTGATGATTAACAAGACCACTAGTTTCAAGAGAAGGGCAAAGGTAAAGAAAGGGAACTTCAAGAAGAACGGCAAGCAAGTTGCTGCTCAAGTGAAGAAGCCCAAGTCTGGACCTAAGCCTAAGACTAAGTGCTTCCACTGCAAAGGGACTGGTCACTGGAAGCGGAAATGCCCTGAATATTTAGTGGATAAGAAGGATGGCAAAGTAAACAAGGGTATATTTGATATACATGTTGTTGATGTGTACTTTACTAGTGTTTATAGCAACCCCTCGGTATTTGATACTAGTTCAGTTGCTAAGAATAGTAACTCAAAACGGGAGTTGCAGAATGAACAAAGACTAGTTAAGGGTGAAGTGACGTTGTGTATTGGAAATGGTTCCAAGATTGATATGATCATCATCGCACACTCCCTATACTTTCGGGATTAGTGTTAAACCTAAAATAAATGTTATTTAGTGTTTGTGTTGAGAATGAATATGATTGGATCATGTTTATTGCAATACGGTTATTCATGTAAGTTAGAGAATAATTGTTGTTCTGTTTACATGAATAAAACCTTCTATGGTCATACACCCAATGAAAATGGTTTGTTGGATCTCGATTGTGGTGATACACATTTTCATAATATTGAAGCCAAAAGATGAAAAGTTAATAATGATAGTGCAACTTATTTGTGGCACTGCCCTTTAGGTCATATCAGTGTAAACGCATGAAGAAACTCCATACTGATGGACTTTTGGAACCACTTGATTATGAATCACTTGGTACTTGCGAACCGTGCCTCATGGGCAAGATGACTAAAACGTCGTTCTCCGGAACTATGGAGCGAGCAACAGATTTGTTTGAAATCATACATACAGATGTGTGTAGTCCGATGAATATTGAGGCTCGCGACGGGTATCATTATTTTCTGATCTTCACAGATGATTTGAGCAGATATGAGTATCTACTTGATGAAACACAAGTCTGAAACATTTGAAAAGTTCAAGGAATTACAGAGTGAAGTGGAGAATCGTCATAACAAAAATAAAAGTTTCTACGATATGATCGCAGAAGTAAAATATTTGAGTTACGAGTTTGGCCTTCAGTTAAAACAATGTGAAATAGTTTCACTACTCATGCCACCTGGAACACCCCAGTGTAGTGGTGTGTCCGTACTTTATTAGATATGGTGCGATCTATGATGTCTCTTACCAATTTACCAGTATCGTTTTGGGGTTATGCATTAGAGACAGCTACATTCACGTTAAAATAGGGCACCATCTAAATCCGTTGAGACGACACCATATGAACTATGGTTTGGCAAGAAACCTAAGCTGTCGTTTCTTAAAGTTTGAGGTTGCAATGCTTATTTGAAAAAGTTTCAACCTGATAAGCTCAAACCCAAATTGGAGAAGTGCGTCTACATAGGATACCCAAAAGAAAATGTTGGGTACACCTTCTATCATAGATCTGAAGGCAAGATATTCATTGCTAAGAATGGATCATTTCTAGAGAAGGAGTTTCTCTTGAAACAAGTAAGTAGGAGGAAAGTAGAACTTGATGAGGTAATTGTACCTGCTCCCTTATTGTAAAGTAGTTCATCACAGAAATCGGTTCCTGTGACTACTACACCAATTTGTGAGGAAGCTAATGATGATGATCATGTAACTTCAGATCAAATTACTACCGAACCTCGTAGGTAAAGCAGAGCAAGATCCGCACCAGAGTGGTACGGTAATCCTGTTCTGGAGGTCATGTTAATTGACCATGACGAACCTATGAACTATGAGGAAGCGATGATGAGCCCAGATTCCGCGAAATGGCTTGAGGCCATGAAATCTGAGATGAGATCCATGTATAAGAAAAAGTATGGACTTTGATTGACTATCCCAAAGATCAGGGAGCCATTGAGATTTAATGGATCTTAAAGAGGAAGACGAACGCTGATAGTAGTGTTACTATCTATAAAGCTAGAATTGTCGTAGAAGGTTTTCGACAAGTTCAAGGTGTTGACTACGATGAGATTCTCTTACTCGTATCTATGCTTAAGTCTGTCTGAATCATGTTAGCAACTGCCACATTTTATGAAATCTGGCAAATGGATAAACAAAACTACATTCCTTAATGGATTTATTAAAGAAGAGTTGTATATGATGCAACAAGAAAATTTTGTCAATCCTAAAGGTGCTAACAAAATATGCAAGCTCCAGCGATCCATCTATGGACTGGTGCAAGCATCTCGAAGTTGGAATATACGCTTTGATAAGTTGATCAAAGCATATAGTTTTATACAGACTTGCGGTGAAGCCTGTATTTACAAGAAAGTGAGTGGGAGAACTACATCATTTCTGATAAGTATATGTGAATGACATATTGTTGATCGAAGATAATGTAGAATTATTCTGCAAAGCATAAAGGAATGTTTGAAAGGAGTTTTTCAAAGAAAGACCTCAGTGAAGCTGCTTACATATTGAGCATCAAGATCTATAGAGATAGATCAAGACGCTTGATAAGTTTTTCAATGAGTACATACCTTGATAAGATTTTGAAGTAGTTCAAAATGGAACAGTCAAAGAAAGAGTTCTTGCCTGTGTTACATGGTGTGAAACTGAGTAAGACTCAAAGCCCGACCACAACAGAAGATAGAAAGAGAATGAAAGTCATTCCCTATGCCTTGGCCATAGGTTCTATAAAATATGTCATGCTGTGTACCAGATCTATTGTATACCCTACACTATTTTCGGCAAGGGAGAACAATAGTGATCTAGGAGTAGATCATTGGACAACGATCAAAATTATCCTTAGTGGAATAAGGATATGTTTCTCGATTATGGAGGTGACAAAAAAGGTTCGTCGTAAAGGGTTACGTCGATGCAAATTTTGACACTGATCCAGATGACTCTAAATCTCAATCTGGATACATATTGAAAGTGGGAGCAATTAGCAAGAGTAGCTCCGTGCAGAGCATTGTTGACATAGAAATTTGCAAAATACTTATGGATCTGAATGTGGCAGACCCGTTGACTAAACTTCTCTCACAAGCAAAACATGATCACACCTTAATACTCTTTGGGTGTTAATCACATAGCGATGTGAACTAGATTATTAACTCTAGTAAACCCTTTGGGTGTTGGTCACATGTCGATGTGAACTATGGGTGTTAATCACATGGTGATGTGAACTATTGGTATTAAATAACATGGCGATGTGAACTAGATTATTGACTCTAGTGCAAGTGGGAGACTGAAGGAAATATGCCCTAGAGGCAATAATAAAGTTATTATTTATTTCCTTATATCATGATAAAAGTTTATTATTCATGCTAGAATTGTATTGTGACGCCCCCGATTTGACCGTACACTAATCATACACGCAAACGTGTACGATCAAGATCAGGGACTCACGGGAAGATATCACAACACAACTCTAGAAATAAAAAATAGTCATACAAGCATCATATTACAAGACAGGGGCCTCGAGAGCTCGAATACAAGAGCTCGATCATAGACGAGTCAGCGGAATCAACAATATCTGAGTACACACATAAGTTAAACAAGAATGCCTAAAGAAGGCTAGCACAAACTTGGATACAGATCGAAAGAGGCGCATGCCTCCTGCCTGGGATCCTCCTAAACTACTCATGGTCGTCGCCAGCGGGCTGCACATAGTAGTAGACACCTCCCCAGTAGTAGTAGTCGTCATCGACAGTGGCGTCTGGCTCTTGGACTCCAATGTCTGGTCGCAGCAAACGGGTATAGGAAAGGGGAAAAAGGGGGAGAAAAGCAACCATGAGTACTCATCCAAAGTACTTGCAAGCAAGGAGCTACACTACATATGTATGCATTGGTATCAAATGGATTAAGGGTATCATATGTGGACTGAACTGCAGAATGCTGGAATTAGAGTGGGATAGCTAGTCCTTTCAAAGACTATGCTTCTGGTAACCTCCATCTTGTAGCAGGAGAAGAGAGTAGATGGTAAGTTCACCAAGTAGCATCATGTAGCATAATCCTAACCGATGATCCTCCCCTCGTCGCCCTGTGAGAGAGCGATCACCGGTTGTATCTGGCACTTGGAAGGGTGTGTTTTGTTAAGTATCCGGTTCTAGTTGTCATAAGGTCAAGGTACAACTCCGGGTCATCCTTTTACCGAGGGACACGGCTATTCGAATAGATAAACTTCCCTGCAGGGGTGCACCACATTTCCCAACACGCTCGATCCCCTTTGTCCGGACACACTTTTCTGGGTCATGCCCGGCCTCGGAAGATCAACACGTCACAGCCCTACCTAGGCACAACAGACAGGTCAGCACGTCGGTCTAAATCCTATGGCGCAGGGGTCTAGGCCCATCGCCCATTGCACAACTACACGTTGCGTACACGGACGGAGAGCAGACCTAGCAACCTCCATTACAAAGGAAGTTGTGTTACGCGGTCCAACCCGGCGCGCGCCGCTCAGTTGCTGACGTCATGAAGGCTTCGGCTGATACCAAGACGTCGAGTGCCCATAACTGTCCCCGCGTAGATGGTTAGTGCGTATAGGCCAATGACCAGACTCAGATCAAATACCAAGATCTCGTTAAGCGTGTTAAGTATCCGCGAACGCCGACTAGGGACAGGCCCACCTCTCTCCTAGGTGGTCTCAACCTGCCCTGTCGCTCCGCCTCAAAGTAACAGTCGGGGGTCGTCAGGAACTCAGGCCCACCACTACCTGGATGGAACCACCTGCCCCTTCAGCCCCCATCTCCGAACAATATCATAAGTAATGTAACAGTATAAGTATATAGCAGATTCCCGTGATCACCTCCCGAAGTGATCACGGCCCAGTAGTATAGCATGGCAGACGGACAAGAGTGTAGGGCCACTGATGGAACACTAGCATCCTATACTAAGCATTAGGATAGCAGGTAAAGGTAACAATAGTAGTAGCAAGGACAGGCTATACATCAGAATAGGATTAACGGAAAGCAGTAACATGCTACACTACTCTAATGCAAGCAGTATAGAGAAGAGTAGGCGATATCTGGTGATCAAAGGGGGGGGCTTGCCTGGTTGCTCTGGCAAGAGAGAGGGGTCGCCAACTCCGTAGTTGTACTGGGTAGCAGCGGCATCGGTCTCGGTGTCTAGCAAGAGAAGAGGGGGAATAATCAATAAATATTTAAGCAAACAGATGCATAGCGATGCATGACAAAGCAAAGCGTGATGCTAGGCGTGCCCTAACGCGGTATGAGGTGATACCGGTGAAGGGGGGAAACATTCGGGAAAGTATCCCCGGTGTTTCGCGTTTTCGGGCAGAGGAGCCGGAGGGGGAAAGTTGCGAGTTTGCTATGCTAGGGATGCGTGGCGGATGAACGGGCTGCGTATCCGCTCGTCGTTCTGAGCAACTTTCATGTAGAAAGTATTTTCATCTGAGCTACGGTTTATTTTCTATTAATTTTAAAAGATTTAAATCATTTTTAGGATTTATTTAATTATTTAAATTTAACATTATCCAGAATAGTGTTTGCTGACATCATCAGGACGTCAGCAGTTGACCTGGTCAACCTGACACGTGGGTCCCGCATGTCATTGCCTAAATAACTAACTAATTGTTAGTTAGATTAATTAGCAGGTTAATTTGGTTTAATAGTTAGTTAACCGAATTAATTAAGTTAATTACTTAATTGATTAATTAATTAATTTTATTATTATTTTTTAATCCTTTTTCTTCTACAGGGTGCTGGGCCCCTCTGGTCAGTGGCCCAGAGGCCAAATCGGTGCGGTCAATGGGCAGCGGATGCGGGCGCGTGGGCGCCAGCCTGTTAGAGCGCTCGCCCAGGCCAGAGGCGGGGCGGGGCTGGCGAGGCGCGACGAGGCTTGGTCGCGGCGATGCGAGGGCGGCCGCCGATCAGGAGGGTGGCGCGGTGGAGCCAAGCCGAAGGCGCGGGCACCAGGAGGGCGCAGTGGCTGCGGCGACGGGCGGACGGGGCCGGCGCGGGCAACAACAGCAGTAGGAAAAGGGGTGAGCGGGGCATGAGCAGCGTCGCGCGCGCAGTCGACGCGGGTGGCGGGGCGGCCAGGAGCGCTAGCAGCAGTAGAGGAGCAGGGGGTCGCGCAGGAGACCGAGACAGGGGCGGGCGCGTGCGTGCGCGAGCAGGCAGCGCAGGGACGCGACCAGGGGGCGCGGAGCTGGGCGCGGTCCGGCGCGCGCGAGCATGACGAGCAGGCTAGGCGAGCACGGTGACCGCGGGGGTGTGAGGAAAGGAGGAGGGGCGCGGCGAGCGGGGCTCGACGACGGGACTGCTACGGGGCGCGGTGAGGTGGAGGCGGTCACGGTCGGGGCGTAGTAGCGAGGTGAGGCGCGCGCGAGCGTGCGCGAGGGGGGGACGCCGGGTGGCCGCGGTGAGTGCGGCCGGTGCGGGCGCGTGCGGGGAAGAGAGGAGTAGGGCCTCACAGTGGGGTTGTAGGGCAAAGGCAGCGGGGGTCGAGTGGGGCATCGAGGACGACGCGACGAAGAGGGGCAGGCCGGCGAGGTGGGGCTCCGGTGAGGCGGCGTTCGGCGGCGACGAGCGGTTCCCCTCCTCGATCCCGATCCAATCGGGGGAGAGGGGGGGAGATATTTGGGGGGGGGAAGTGGGGTGTCGGTGGAGTGGGTTATGGGGTGAGGGGGGTTATGGCGGCGGGGGTGGGCCTTGGCCCAGTTGGGCTTGTGGCCTACCGGGACAAAGCCCAGGGGGGCAGGGGGTTCTCTTTCTATTTTTTTGTTCTGTTTTTGTTTTGATTCTTTTTCTTATTTTCTTTTCTGTTTTATTTATAGTTTCTTTTAATATTTAGTTTTTACAAAAATCACCACTACTACTTAAAGTAGTATTTATAAACAAACTGCTGTCACCTCAATTCTTAACCCAAAATAAAATATTTTTAATCTTTTATAAAATCCAATAGGTATTTGTTTAGTTGTTTTCACTACTGTTTTTATTAGTTTAGAGCCCTTAAACATTTTATCAAGGTTTGGTTTCTCCATCGTATTTACACATGATTTATTTGACCCACCTTGAACATTTTGATTTCATTGTTTGAAAAGTTTTATTATTTGCCTTTAATTGAATTTGAATTTGAATCGGTTTCGAACTAACATGAGATTAGCGATAGTAATCGAAGTGACATGGCATCATTAGCAGAGAATTACTGTAGCTTAATTATCCGGGCGTCACAATTCTCCTCCACTACAAGAAATCTCGTCCCGAGATTTAAGAGGGGAGTAAGGGGGAAAGTGTTGGTTATGATATTCTAACGGATCTTCTCGAAGAAGTTAATCCCTTTCGTTGATGTCTTCAATTCTTTATTGCAATGCATCATGATAAACTTGTCATCATTTCTTTGGGAACTCCATCGTACTTACGAAAGGATAAGGGGCAGCTCAGCTACGATAGAATGCTTTTGAGGGAAACAATCTGGGGTTAACCCATGAATGAGTATAAGATTATCTCTCGAGTTGAACATATGAAATACATCGAGAGTAAGGTACGAAGGTACAATAAGAGGTTCCAAGCGGATAGATAGTTGCTCGAAATCTGAACCAAAGTGAGAAAGGGGTTCAGATTAGCGAGAGTAAGTATTGCGTCTGATACCAGAATAGAGCACTAGGAAGGTGGCCCATGAATTAAATACGAAGCCAAGCATGGAGAATAACCATTAGAAACAGGGTTGTACAAGAGAGTCAGGTTTAGATCCTGTGGAACTATGGGTTATGGGCCCACCATGTGGGTTAAAAGTAGGAAGGGGGCTGACATCTTCCACGGTCACGATAGCAAGGCATGTCAGAGGGTAGCATCTTAGTTATGTCGGCAACAACATCGATACCAAGGGCGAGGGACGAAAAGAACCATTTTCCTGCTCGTTGAACGAGGCGGACCAATAGGCAAAGTTCTCGTCCATCGGTGGCTACCATAATGTCATCAACAATAGTAACAGGGTCTTGCTGACAGAATTGTACAACGAGGTGTTTACATAAGCAGGAGAATATTACTGTTTAGATCATATAGATCACAAGAAAGGTTAAACCAAACAATGGAAAGGAAAATTATGATTATCAGATTAAACAGAACAATGGAAAGGAAAATGTGTTAAAACACATATTTCAGGGGTATTTCCTTCCCAAGGACAAACAGAGTATCATATCCGTGACATGATATAATGTAGAAAACCCTCTAGGTAGGGGGAGAGAAATTTTCAAGACATTACCCATACAGCGGTGTTTGGATAATCGAGCAGGAAACATTTATCATTGGGCTTCAAATGTTACTGCTGAAAATCGGGGTACCACAGACATGCTTCGAGATAGCATTGACATGACCATCAAGTAAGGGTCAGAATTTGGATGCACAAATGATCCATCAAGAACAACTTATAGAATAAGTGTTACAATTTCCTCATGGAAGAATCGCTAACCTTGCTAAGAAGGGAACTATAACAATAGGTCCTCCGGCCAGGTGTGCTTGGCATGACATCACCTTACCGGGTATATAAGATATATGTTACAACTATTGGACATATGTTCCAACCATCATATCTGACCGAGATTCAGATCTGATTGGTGTCAAGATACCTCAGACTCAGGATCCCAAGGAAAAAAAGGTGCGACTCAAATTGACGAGAAGACATCATAAGATTCTCAGAAATGAACTATGGAAGCGAGTTCCGAAACAAGAGTCCATTAGTAAACCAAGGAGAGGATGAGGAGGTGGCTGATGAACAAAACGACAATTCATCAAGATTTCCAAAAGATGGATTTCCGCAATCATGTGAACAAAGAGATAACATTTGTCAGATGAAATGATATAAGGGGATATGCTCGAGGAAAACATACCCAGTTTAAACATTGGTTGAAAGGTGCACCCAAAATATTGGCTCAGGTAGCATGATCAATGTTAGAATGGCGATTCAATAACCAATAGTCTAAGATTAAACTATTGACCATTAACTTCAAAGCAATAGGTTTGCTAGAAGTACAGAATCCAAACATCACCGTTTAGTTGTTGGTATCCTGGTTGGAAACAACACGGGGACCAAGAAAAGAATGGTGATGGTTATAAGTATCGCTTGCATCCAGAATTTTCGAGAGGTGGTGAAATTCCCATGACATTATTGACATAAAAGGTGGTAATATTCCAAGGCAAGGAAGAACAAATGCTGGATATCAAGTAACTCAAGGTATAGCACAAAACACGATCAAGTTTGTGTTGAAGGGAAGGCAATAAAGTGGCCGATGATAACACAAATCATCAAGGGCAAGGATGGTATTTCTCATCATGAATTCGATTGATATCATGGAAGATCTCATTAGGTTGATGATGATCACGACACATTTGTCGAGAGATTTCATGAAGATGCAATCAATCAGCAACGACAACAAGTCAAAAGAATAATGAAGCGGGAGGTTATTGGAACCATGGTTACGACACAAACTCGAAATCAAGCTTGCGGTTCAAGGCGAAATGATATGACAAGGAAAATCGACGTAAGCTTAGCTAACCATACAAAATTGTGCTCTAGGAAGAAGGACCAAGTAGCACAGTTAAAATTTAGCATGATAATGATATAGCCGATCAGGCTAGAAATGATGTGATCGAGTACAAACTCGTAATTAAAGAAGATTACTAATAGTTGTTTAATCACGATGTGGACTCGATTCAGTCATATGTGTCCTTGAGTGTTTAATGACTCGGAGCCCGTGAAAAAATTGGAATCAGTGATAATGTAGTACTAGATGGAGAACTCATAAGAAGTTATGCAGTTCCGTGATAATCTCGAGATACCAGGGGGTAATACTCAAAGACAGATCAAAGTAGAGGTGGGACTGGGGTATTGCTTTGCAGAAGACAAGTACTTCAACTTGTCCGGGAAATGGGATCCAAGAAGAACATATGGTCAGAACCACGATTACCAAGGATCAATTCACCGATACCAGAGGATATTATATCAAGGAAATAGTTATTATTACAAGAAGCTTCCATGATAGGATCTACATCGTGTCCATGGGCATGAACACAAAGTTCAAGGTCGACTCCCACTTCTTCAATGCATAACCTTCCATTCACCTCCTTGTATTTCGAAAATGACATTAGTTGTTGAAAGTTTTACCTGGTGCAATACCAGATAAGTATGACCCGTGAAATATTTCGGGTTCACATAGATTAGGTAAGGCGTTGGTTCAACCCATCGGGGCATCTTAGGAACATATACCACAAACTTTAGGAGTAAATAACACAAGCTCAAAAGTAGAGCATGGTTGACAAAGCAGAGGATACAATTTACCAAAGGCATTATATACCTGTGGAAAGGCTCTCAAGGTTATTGAATATGAAGGACGATGTCGGATGAAATCTAACAATGGATCGGGCGATCCACAACGGAGCTGATGTGAGTATCGGTACTCAATCAGAGGAAGAAAGAATGCAAGGGCGTCAGATTATAGAACATCTGAATAATTCGATGCTTAGATAACAAAGGAATTATGATTTCCAAAACGAAGGATGAGAAGCAAACACACTGATCAAGGATGGATAAACTGAATTGACCAGTGGCACAATTGACGACAAATAGTTTGGTCGAGAACCAGCTCATGTTCAAAATGACGTCTGAGCCAGAAAGATAATTTAGAAGGGTCGATTGATGATTGTGTGCGTTCGCACACATGTTGAATCAATAGGATCAAAATGACAGTGTCAAAAGAGACTAGTGAATATTGCTAGTGATATGGGAGCATCCATAATGTAAGCAGGCAAGTATTGCAGAGCAATAAGCTACTAAGGATTTTTGGAGAATCGAATAGTATTTCGAAGTCCATTGTGAAACACATGAACAACTGGGGGATGACCGGACACTCGATAAGTGCAAGAATTATCCATAAGGGTATTCAGATGACAAAGAACAGCAAGGCAGTAAGCTCAAAGGATTATCAAAACAATGACGAGTATTTAGGGGTATCTTGTAATAACAAGACCAATTAGGGATGTATGTAAGAATAACAACTACAAGTAGTTATCCATAAGGGTTGACGGTGGAAGGGGAATTGCAAATGCGATGAACACAAGTTCTCGGGTTAACAGCAGAGAGTATCTTCAGGGTCTTCACATGCAGCAGACGATCATCAGTAATAAGGGGCTCTCCGGGTGAAAGTGATAACGAGATCCTAATGTTAGATTTAGCAAAATTCATTTAACCCGACTAGAAGAGAGATCAGAGTCCTAGAGTATAGACGAGTAAAAGATCCTAATACCACCCAAATGACGACGTGGGACCGTAAGACACACAACCATGTTAGTAAAAAGTTTTGTAATGACTAGACTCGACTTCGGCCAAGGAGTGTGGAAGGGGGATTCCAACAGGCAGTCGGCTCTGATACCAACTTGTGACGCCCCCGATTTGACCGTACACTAATCATACACGCAAACGTGTACGATCAAGATCAGGGACTCACGGGAAGATATCACAACACAACTCTACAAATAAAAAAAGTCATACAAGCATCATATTACAAGCCAGGGGCCTCGAGAGATCGAATACAAGAGCTCGATTATAGACGAGTCAGCGGAAGCAACAATATCTGAGTACAGACATAAGTTAAACAAGAATGCCTTAAGAAGGCTAGCACAAACTGGGATACAGATCAAAAGAGGCACAGGCCTCCTGCCTAGGATCCTCCTAAACTACTCCTGGTCGTCACCAGCGGGCTGAACATAGTAGTAGACACCTCCCGAGTAGTAGTAGTCGTCATCGACAGTGGCGTCTGGCTCTTGGACTCCAATGTTTGTTCGCAGCAAACGGGTATAGGAAAGGGGGGAAAGGGGGAGAAAAGCAACCGTGAGTACTCATCCAAAGTACTTGCAAGCAAGGAGCTACACTACATATGTATGCATTGGTATCAAATGGATTAAGGGTATCATATATGGACTGAACTGCAGAATGCCGGAATTAGAGGGGGATAGCTAGTCCTTTCGAAGACTACGCTTCTAGTAACCTCCATCTTGCAGTAGGAGAAGAGAATAGATGGTAAGTTCACCAAGTAGCATCGTGTAGCATAATCCTAACCGATGATTCTCCCCTCGTCGTCCTGTGAGAGAGCGATCAACGGTTGTATCTGGCACTTGGAAGGGTGTGTTTTATTAAGTACCCAGTTCTAGTTGTCATAAGGTCAAGGTACAACTCCGGGTCGTCCTTTTACCGAGGGACACGACTATTCTAATAGATAAACTTCCCTGCTGGGGTGCAGCACATTTCCCAACACGCTCGATCCCCTTTGTCCGGACACACTTTTCTAGGTCATGCCCGGCCTCGAAAGATCAACACGTCGCACCCTACCTAGGCAGAACAGAGAGGTCAGCATGCCGGTCTAAATCCTATGGCGCAGGGGTCTAGGCCCATCGCCCATTGCACAACTGCACGTTGCATACGCGGCCGGAGAGCAGACCTAGCAACCTCCATTACAAAGGAAGTTGCATTACGCAGTCCAACCCGGCGCGCGCCGCTCAGTCGCTGACATCACGAAGGCTTCGGCTGATACCACGACGTCGAGTGCCCATAACTGTCCCCGCGTAGATGGTTAGTTAGTATAGGCCAATGACCAGACTCAGATCAAATACCAAGATCTCGTTAAGCGTGTTAAGTATCCGCGAACACCGACCAGGGACATGCCCACCTCTTTCCTAGGTGGTCTCAACCTGCCCTGTCACTCCGCCTCAAAGTAACAGTCGGGCGCCGTCGGGAACTCAGGCCCACCACTACCTGGATGGAGCCACCTGCCCCTTCAGCCCCCATCTCCGAACAGTATCATAAGTAATGTAATAGTATAAGTATATAGCATATGCCCGTGATCACCTCCCGAAGTGATCACGGCCTAGTAGTATAGCATGGAAGACGAACAAGAGTGTAGGGCCACTGATGGAACAATAGCATCCTATACTAAGCATTAGGATAGCAGGTAAAGGTAACAACAGTAGTAGAAAGGACAGGCTATGCATTAGAATAGGATTAACGGAAAGCAGTAACATGCTACACTACTCTAATGCAAGCAGTATAGAGAAGAGTAGTCGATATCTGGTGATCAAAGGGGGGGCATGCCTGGTTGCTCTGGAAAGAGAGAGGGGTCGCCAACTCCGTAGTCGTACTGGGTAGCAGCGGCGTCGGTCTCGGTGTCTAGCGAGAGAAGAGGGGGAAGAAACAATAAATATTTAAGCAAACAGATGCATAGCGATGCATGACAAAGCAAAGCGTGATGCTAGGCGTGCCCTAACGTGGTATGAGGTGATATCGGTGAAGGGGGGAAACATCCGGGAAAGTATCCCCAGTGTTTCGCGTTTTTTGGGTAGAAGAGCCGGAGGGGGAAAGTTGCGAGTTTGCTATGCTAGGGATGTGTGGCGGATGAACGGGCTGCGTATCCGGGTTCGTCTCGTCGTTCTGAGCAACTTTCATGTAGAAAGTATTTTCATCTGAGCTACGGTTTATTTTCTATTAATTTTAAAAGATTTAAATCATTTTTAGGATTTATTTAATTATTTAAATTTAACATTATTCAGAATAGTGTTCGCTGATGTCATCATGACGTCAGCATGACATCAGCAGTTGACCTGGTCAACCTAACATGTGGGTCCCGCATGTCATTGCCTAAATAACTAACTAATTGTTAGTTAGATTAATTAGCAGGTTAATTTGGTTTAATAGTTAGTTAACAGAATTAATTAAGTTAATTAATTAATTTTCTTATTATTTTTTAATCATTTTTCTTCTACAGGGCGCTGGGCCCCTCTGGTCAGTGGCCCAGAGGCCAAATCGGTGCGGTCAACGGGCAGCGGATGCGGGCGCGTGGGCGGCAGCCCGTTAGAGCGCTCGCCCAGGCCAGAGGCAGGGCGGGGCTGGCGAGGTGCGGCGAGGCTTGGCCGCGGTGATGCGAGGGCGGCCGCCGGTCAGGAGGGTGGCGCGGTGGAGCCAAGCCGAAGGCGCGGGCACCGGGAGGGCGCAGCGGCTGTGGCGACGGGCGGACGGGGCCGACGCGGGCAACAACAGCAGCAGGAAAAGGGGTGAGCGGGGCATGAGCGGTGTCATGCGCGCGCAGTCGACGCGGGTGGCGAGGCGGCCAGGAGCGCTAGCAGTAGCAGAGGAGCAGGGGGTCGCGCAGGAGACCGAGACAGGGGCGGGCGCGTGCGTGCGCGAGCAGGCAGCGCAGGGACGCGACCAGGGGGCGCGGAGCTGGGCGCGGTCCGGCGCGCGCGAGCACGACGAGCAGGCTAGGCGAGCGCGCTGACCGCGGGGGTGTGAGGAAAGGAGGAGGGGCACAGCGAGCGGGGCTCGACGACGGGACTGCTACGGGGCGCGTTGCGGTGGAGGCGGTCGCGGTCGGGGCGTAGTAGCGAGGCGAGGTGCGCGCGAGCATGCGCGAGGGGGGACGCCGGTTGGCCGTGGTGAGCGCGGCCGGTGCGGGCGCGTGCAGGGAAGAGAGGAGGAGGGGGCCTCACAGGGGGGTTGTAGGGCAAAGGCAGCGGGGGTCGAGGGGGGCGTCGGGGACGACGCGACGGAGAGGGGCAGGCCGGCGAGGTGGGGCTCTGGTGAGGCGGCGTTCAGCGGCGACGATACTTGGCAGCGACGAGGGGTTCCCCTCCTCGACCCCGATCCAGTCGGGGGAGAGGGGGAGATATTTTCGGGGGGGGGGGGAAGTGGGGTGTCGGTGGAGTGGGTTACGGGGTGAGGGGGGTTATGGCGGCGGGGGGGGGCCTTGGCCCAGTTGGGTCTGTGGCCTGCCGGGCCGAAGCTCAGGGAGGCAGGGGGTTCTCTTTCTATTTTTTTGGTTCTATTTTTGTTTTGATTCTTTTTCTTATTTTCTTTTCTGTTTTATTTATAGTTTCTTTTAATATTTAGTTTTTACAAAAATCACCACTAGTACTTAAAGTAGTATTTATAAACAAACTGTTGTCACCTCAATTCTTAACCCAAAATAAAATATTTTTAATCTTTTATAAAATCCAATAGGTATTTGTTTAATTGTTTTCACTACTGTTTTAATTAGTTTAGAGCCCTTAAACATTTTATCAAGGTTTTGTTTCTCCATCGTATTTACACATGATTTATTTGACCCACCTTGAACATTTTGATTTCATTGTTAGAAAAGTTTTATTATTTGCCTTTAATTGAATTTGAATTTGAATCGGTTTCAAACTAACACGAGATTAGCGATAGTAATCGAAGTGACATGGCATCATTAGCAGAGAATTACTATAGCTTAATTATCAGGGCGTCACATGTATTAACCGGAAACATAATACATGTGTGAATACATAAACAAACAGAGTGTCACTAGTATGCCTCTACTTGACTAGCTCGTTGATCAAAGATGGTTACGTTTCCTAACCATAGACATGAGTTGTCATTTGATTAATGGGATCACATCATTAGGAGAATAATGTGATTGACTTGACCCATTCCGTTAGCTTAGCACTTGATCGTTTAGTTTGTTGTTATTGCTTTCTTCGTGACTTATACATGTTCCTATGACTATGAGATTATGCAACTCCCGTTTACCGGAGGAACACTTTGTGTGCCACCAAACGTCACAACGTAACTGGGTGATTATAAAGGTGCTCTACAGGTGTCTCCGAAGGTACTTGTTGGGTTGGCGTATTTCGAGATTAGGATTTGTCACTCCGATTGTCGGAGAGGTATCTCTGGGTCCACTCGGTAATGCACATCACTATAAGCCTTGCAAGCATTGCAACTAATGAGTTAGTTATGGGATGATGTATTACGAAACGAGTAAAGAGACTTGCCGTAACGAGATTGAACTAGGTATTGAGATACCGACGATCGAATCTCGGGCAAGTAACATACCGATGACAAAGGGAACAATGTATGTTGTTATGCGGTTTTACCGATAAAGATCTTCATAGAATATGTAGGAGCCACTATGAGCATCCAGGTTCCGCTATTGGTTATTGACCGGAGACGTGTCTCGGTCATGTCTACATAGTTCTCGAACCTGTAGGGTCCGCACGCTTAAAGTTCGATGACGGTTATATTATGAGTTTATGTGTTTTGATGTACCGAAGGTAGTTCGGAGTCCCGGATGAGATCGGGGACATGACGAGGAGTCTCGAAATGGTCGAGACGTAAAGATTGATATATTGGACGACTATATTCGGAAATCGGAAAGGTTCCGAGTGATTCGGGTATTTATCAGAGTACTGGGGAGTTAAGGGAATTCGCCGGGGAGTGTATGGGCCTTATTGGGCTTTAGGGGAAAGAGAGAGAGGCAGCCCCCCCCCAAGGCCTAGTCCGAATTGGACTAGGGGGAAGGGCTGCGCCCCCTCCTTCCTTCTCTTCTCTTTTTTCCCTTTCCTTCTCTCCTACTCCTACTACTTGGAAGGGCTCCTAGTTATACTAGGAAAGGGGGAATCCTACTCCCGGTGGGAGTAGGACTCCCCTAGGGCGTGCCATAGAGAGGGCCGGCCCCTCCCCTCCTCCACTCCTTTATATACGTGGCCAGGGGGCACCCCATAGACACAACAATTGATCTCTTGATCTCTTAGCCGTGTGCGGTGCCCCCCTCCACCATAATCCACCTCGATCATATCGTAGCGGTGCTTAGGCGAAGCCCTGCGTAGATAGAACATCATCATTGTCACCACGCCGTCGTGCTGACGAAAGTCTCCCTCAACACTCGGCTAGATCGGAGTTCGAGGGACATCATCGGGCTGAACATGTGCTGAACTCGGAGGTGTCGTGCGTTCGGTACTTGATCGGTCGGACCGTGAAGATGTACGACTACATCAACCGCGTTGTGCTAACGCTTCCGCTTTCGGTCTACGAGGGTACATGGACAACACTCTCCCCTCTCGTTGCTATGCATCACCATGATCTTGCGTGTACATAGGAAATTTTTGAAATTACTACGTTCCCAACACAAATTACCATGCTATTTAAGACTCTCAAAATAATATAAGTGAAGCATGAGAGATCAATAGTTTCTATAAAACAAATCCACCACCATGCTCTAAAAGATATAAGTGAAGTACTAGAGCAAAATTATATAACTCAAAAGATATAAGCGAAGAACATAGAGTATTCTAACAAATTCTAAATCATGTATGGCTCTCTCAAAAGGTGTGTACAACAAGGATGATTGTGGTAAACTAACAAGCAAAGACTCAAATAATACAAGACGCTCCAGGCAAAACACATATCATGTGGCGAATAAAAATATAGCTCCAAGTAAAGTTACCGATAGAAGTAGACGAAAGAGGGGATGCCTTCCAGGGCATACCCAAGCTTTGGCTTTTAGGTGTCCTTAGATTATCTTGGGAGTGTCATGGGAATCCCCAAGCTTAGGCTCTTGCCACTCCTTGTTCCATAATCCATCAAATCTTTACCCAAAACTTGAAAACTTCACAACATAAAACTTAAAGTAGAAAATATCGTGAGCTCCGTTAGCGAAATAAAATAAAAGACCACTTCAAGGTACTGTAGTGAACTCATTCTTTATTTATATTGGTGTTATACCTACTGTATTCCAACTTCTCTAAGGTTTATAAACTATTTTACTAGCCATAGATTCATCAAAATAAGCAAACAACACACGAAAAACAGAATCTGTCAAAAACAGAACGGTCTGTAGTAATCTGTAGCTAGCGCAAGATCTGGAACCCCAAAAATTCTAAAATAAATTGCTGGACGTGAGTAATTTATCTATTAATCATCTTAAAAAATAATTAATTAAATATCACTTTCCAAATAAAAATGGCAGTAGTTCTCGTGAGCGCTAAAGTTTCTGTTTTTTACAGCAAGTTCAACAAGACTTTCCCCAAGTCTTCCCAACGGCTCTACTTGGCACAAAGACTAATTAAACACAAAAAAACACAACCAAAACAGAGGCTAGATAAATTATTTATTACTAAACAGGAGCAAAAAGCAAGGAATAAGAATAAAATTGGGCTGCCTCCCAACAAGCGCTATCGTTTAACGCCCCTAGCTAGGCTTAACAAGCAAGAATAGATATAGGTATTGCCATCTTTGGTAGGCAATCCATAAGTGGTTCTCATAATAGATTCATAAGGTAATTTAATTTTCTTTCTAGGAAAGTGTTCCATGCCTTTCCTTAATGGAAATTGGAATCTAATATTTTCTTCCTTCATATCAATAATTGCACCAATCGTTCTAAGGAAAGGTCTACCAAGAATAATAGGCCATGAAGGATTGCAATCTATGTCAAGAACAATAAAATCTACGGGCACATAATTCCTATTTTCAACAATAAGAACATCACTAATTCTTCCCATAGGTTTCTTAATAGTGGAATCCGCAAGGTGCAAGTTTTGAGAGCAATCATCAAAATCACGGAAACCTAACAAATCACACAAAGTCTTAGAAATCGTGGAAACACTAGCACCCAAATCACATAAAGCATAACATTCATGATCTTTAATTTTAATTTTAATAGTTGGTTCCCACTCATCGTAAAGTTTTCTAGGGATAAAAACTTCCAATTCAAGTTTTTCTTTATAAGATTGCATCAAGGCATCAACGATATGTTTAGTAAACGCTTTATTTTGACTATAAGCATGAGGAGAATTTAGCACGGATTACAACAAGGAAATACAATCAATCAAAGAGCAATTTTCATAGTTAAATTCCCTGAAATCCATAATAGTGGGTTTAGCAACATCTAGGGTTTTAATTTCTTTAATCCCACTTTTATCAAATTTAGCATCAAGATCAACAAATTCTGAATTCTTGGAATGCCTTCTAGGTAAAGGTGGATCATATCAAGTCCCATCATTATCAAGATTCATATTTCAAAACAAAGATTTAATAGGGGACACATCAATAACTTTTAGATCTTCATCTTTATTTTCATAGGAACTAGAAGAACACGCTCTTATAAAGGCATCTTTCTTAGCACGCATCCTAGTGGTTCTTTCTTTGCACTCATAAATGGAAATTCTCATGGCTTTGAGAGACTCATTGATATCATGCTTAGGTGGAATAGATCTCAGTTTCAAAGAATCAACATCAAGAGAAATTCTATCAACGTTCCTAGCCAAATCATCAATCTTAAGCATTTTTTCTTCAATCATAGCATTAAAATTCTTTTGCGAAGTAATAAATTCTTTAATATTAGATTCAAAATCAGAGGGTATCTTATTATAATTTCCATAAGAATTGTTGTAGTTATTACCATAATTATTAGAGGGATTACTAGGATAAGGCCTAGAGTTGAAATTTCCTCTATACGCGTTGTTACCAAAATTGTTCCTACCAACAAAATTCACATCCATAGATTCATTATTATTCTCAATCAAAGTAGACAAGGGCATATCATTAGGATCAGAAGAAACACTCTTATTAGCAAATAATTTCATAAGTTCATCCATCTTCCCACTCAAAACATTAATTTCTTCTATCGCATGCACCTTTTTATTAGTAGATCTTTCAGTATGCCATTGAGAATAATTAACCATAATATTATCTAGGAGTTTAGTAGCTTATCCTAAAGTGATTTCCATAAAAGTGCCTCCCGCGGCTGAATCTAAAAGATTTCTAGAAGCAAAATTCAATCCGGCATAAAAGTTTTGTATAATCATCCACAAATTTAAACCATGAGTAGGGCAATTACGTATCATTAATTTCATTCTCTCCCAGGCTTGTGCAACATGTTCATGATCAAGTTGCTTAAAATTCATAATATCGTTTCTAAGAGAGATGATCTTAGAGGGAGGAAAATACTTAGAGATAAAAGCATCTTTGCACTTGTTCCATGAATCAATACTATTTTTAGGCAAAGACGAAAACCAAGATTTAGCACGATCTCTAAGTGAAAAAGGAAATAGCTTCAATTTAACAATATCATTATCCACATATTTCTTCTTTTGTATGTCACACAAATCAACGAATCTATTTAGATGAGTAGCGGCATCTTCACTAGGAAGGCCGGAGAACGGATCTTTCATGACAAGATTCAGCAAAGCAATATTAATTTCACAAGATTCAGCATCGGTAAGAGGAGCAATCAGAGTGCTAATAAAATCATTGTTGTTGGTATTGGTGAAGTCACACAATTTAGTATTATCTTGAGCCATCGTGACAAGCAAGCAAACTAACACACAAGCAAACAGAAAGCAAGCGAGCAAAAAGAGGCAAATAAAGAAGGAGGATAGAGAGAGACGGCGAATAAAATGGCAAGGGTGAAGTGGGGGGAGAGGAAAATGAGAGGCAAATGGCAAATAATGTAATGCGGGAGACAAGGGTATGTGATGTGTACTTGGTATGTTGACTTTTGCGTAGACCTCCCCGGCAACGACGCCAGAAATCCTTCTTGCTACCTCTTGAGCACTGTGTTGGTTTTCCCCGAAGAGAAAGGGATGATGTAGCAAAGTAGCGTAAGTATTTCCCTCAGTTTTTGAGAACCAAGGTATCAATCCAGTAGGAGGCTACGCGCGAGTCCCTCACACCTGCACAAAACAAATAAATCCTCGCAACCAACGCAAATAGGGGTTGTCAATCCCTATAAGGCCACTTACCAGAGTGAGATCTGATAGATATGATAAGATAATATTTTTGGTATTTTTATGATAAAGATGCAAAGTAAAATAAAGGCAAAGTAAATAACTAAGTAGTAGGAGATCAATATGATAAAGATAGACCCGGGGGCCATAGGTTTCACTAGTGGCTTCTCTCGAGAGCATAAGTATTCTACGGTGGGTGAACAATTTACTGTTGAGCAATTGACAGAATTGAGCATAATTATGAGAATATGTAGGTACGATCATGTATATAGCCATCACATCCGAGACAAGTAGACCGACTCCTGCCTGCATCTACTACTATTACTCCACTCATCGACCGCTATCCAGCATGCATCTAGAGTATTAAGTTAAAAATAGAGTAACGCCTTAAGCAAGATGACATGATGTAGAGGGATAGACTCATGCAATATGAAGAAAACCCCATCTTATTATCCTCGATGGAAATAATACAATACGTGCCTTGCTGCCCTTACTGTCACCACGAAAGGACACCGCAAGATTGAACCCAAAGCTAAGCACTTCTCCCATTTGAAGAAAGATCAATCTAGTAGGCCAAACCAAACTGATAATTCGAACAGACTTGCAAATATAACCAATCATACATAAAAGAATTCAGAGAAGATTCAAATATTATTCATAGATAGACTTGATTATAAACCCACAATTCATCAGTCTCAACAAACACACCGTAAAAAGAAGATTACATCGAATAGTTCTCCATAAGAGAGGGGGAGAACATTGTATTGAGATCCAAAAAGAGAGAGGAAGCCATCTAGCTACTAACTATGGACCCGTAGGTCTGAAGTAAACTACTCGCACTTCATCGGAGAGGCTATGGTGTTGATGTAGAAGCCCTTCGTGATCGATGCCCCTTCCGGCGGAGCTCCGGAACAGGCCCCAAGATGGGATCTCGTGGATACAGAAAGTTACGGCAGTGGAATTAGGGTTTTGGCTTCGTATCTGATTGTTTGGGGGTACGTGGATATATATATAGGAGGAAGGAGTACGTCGATGGAGCAACAGGGGGCCCATGAGGGTGGAGGGCGCGCTTGGGGGGGTAGGCGCGCCCCCTACCTCGTGGCCTCCTCTTTTCTTTCTTGACGTAGGGTCCAAGTCTCCCGGATCATAATCTTCCTAAAAATCACGTTCCCGAAGGTTTCATTCTGTTTGGACTCCGTTTGATATTCCTTTTCTTCGAAACCCTAAAACAGGCAAAAAATAGCAATTCTGGGCTGAGCCTCCGGTTAATAGGTTAGTCCCAAAAATAATATAAAAGTGGATAATAAAGCCCAATAATGTCCAAAACAGTAGATAATATAGCATGGAGCAATCAAAAATTATAGATACGTTGGAGACGTATCATGGTACTTTGGGATGCCATGAAGACCACATATGCTATTTTTTGATAATGAGGGTACCGGGATTTGCATGGTGTAAGGACAGTAGATACTTAGTATACTGGCTTCTGAAGCGGGAATTTATGTCCGTCCTGTTCTTGTTCGACGACGAGTACGGCGCTCACCACCTGGTGTGTTGCCGATATGTATAACAACATCAGTTCGCCGGCATTTGGTGCGGCCCGAATTGGATTGCCCACAAGAAGGGTTTTTATTTCCTCCAGTCCGGCTGTTGCCGCGTCCGTCCACTCGAAGTGGTCGGTTAGTTGTACAAAGCGATAGAGTGGCAGTGCCTTTTCTCCCAATCTGGTGATAAAGCGACTTAGAGCTGCTACAGAACCCACTAGTTTTTGGACTTGTTTAAGGGATGTTGGCTTAGCCAATTGTGACAAAGCTTGGATTTTGGCTGGGTTTGCTTTGATTCCTCTATTTGAAATGATGAAGCCCAGCAGTTTTCCCACGGGGACGCCAAAGACACACTTTTCCGGGTTGAGCTTAATGTCATACGTCCGGAGGTTGTCGAATGTAAGACGTAGGTCGTCTATTAGTGTTTCGACGTGCCTGGTTTTGATGACGACGTCATTGACGTAAGCTTCTACTGTTTTGCCGATTTGTTTCTCTAGGCATGTTTGAATCATGCGTTGGTATGTGGCGCCAGCGTTCTTGAGCCCAAAGGGCAGGGTGTTGAAGCAAAATGGCCCATATGGGGTGATAAATGTTGTTGTGGCTTGATCGGACTCCTTCATTTTGATTTGATGGTATCCAGAATATGCATCAAGGAAACACAGTGAGTCATGTCCTGCGGTGGCGTCAATGATTTGATCAATGCGGGGGAGGGGGAAGGGATCCTTAGGGCAAGCCTTGTTGAGGTCTTTGAAATCGACACACAGGCGCCATGATTTGTCCTTCTTTGGTACCATTACCAGGTTTGCCAGCCAATCCGAATGTTTGATTTCTCTAATGAACCCGGCCTCGATGAGTTTAGCCAGCTCCTCCCCCATGGCTTGTCGCTTGGGTTCGCAAAAGCGCTACAGTGATTGCTTGACCGGTTTGAACCCCTTTAATATATTGAGGCTATGTTCGGCCCGCTCCCGTGGGATCCCTGGCATATTTGAAGGGTGCCAGGCGAATATGTCCCAGTTTTCGTGCAAGAATTCTCGTAGTGCGGTGTCAACTGTTGGGTTCAGTTGAGCTCCGGTAGATGCTGTCTTCTTGGTGTCCGTTGGGTGGACCTGAAATTTGACTATTTCTTCTGCTGGTTTGAAGGAGGTGGATTTAGGGCGTTTGTCGAGGATCACGTCGTCCCCGTCCACTGTGGAGCATAGTGCGGTTAATTCTTCGGTTGCGAGGGCTTCATACAGCTCTTCCAGGGCCAGGGATGCGGTTTTGTTTTCAGCGTGGAGCGCTATGTCCGGATCCCTGACGAGAGTGATTATGCCGTTTGGACCGGGCATTTTGAGCTTCATATACCCGTAATGGGGTATGGCCTGAAAGCGTGTAAAAGCATCCCGCCCCAACAAGGCGTGATATCCACTCCTAAAAGGAGCCACTTGGAAAGTTATTTCTTTGGACCGATAGTTCTCCGGCGTGCCGAATACTACGTCAAGTGTGATTTTGCCCGCACATCGCGCCTCCCGACTGGGGATAATTCCTTGGAAGGTTGTGTTACTTTGCATGATGTGGCTCTTGTCTATTTCCATTTTATGGAGTGTGTCCTCGTAAATGAGGTTTAGTCCGCTGCCGCCATCCATGAGGGCCTTAGTAAGTCGAAACCCGTCCACGATGGGACTGAGGACTAACGCGGCTGGCACTCATACTGTTCTATACTTTGGTTCATCGCCGGCATTAAATGTTATAGCCGTGTCATTCCAGGGGTTTATCGTAGCAATTTGGCAGACTTTGGCGAGCTCGCGAAGTGCCCTTTTGCGCTTGTTGCTTGAAGCGAATGTCTCAAAGACCGTCAATACTCTTGAGTTATCCCCTGGGGGATGCCGTTCTGGGTCGTCCTTGATAAGGATGTCCCCGCCGCTCTTGGCTACCTGTCGTAGTATCTAACATGCTCTATGGCTGTGGGTTGCCATGGTATCTGGCGTTGTATGTATTTTGCATGGGCCATCGATCCATCCCACCAGAACGTGCGGTGCCGCATAGCATTTTTGTGTTTCTTAACTGTTGGACTGGGGGTGCCGCGAGGGTGCGTCCTTTTCGCCTGTATGGGGAGTTGAGTTGGGACTGACGGTTCCCAGCGAGCTGCCTGAGTTTTCCAGGTGCTCTCCATCGCGCTCTACTTTTGTACGATGGTTGCTAAGTCAGCGAATTTCAGTATGCGACGGTGATTGATGGCGTTGAGGATTCCTTCATCTGTGCAATTGTTGCAGAACGCTGATATTGCGTCCTCGTCACGGCAATCTTTTATCTTGTCCTTGACAAGGAGGAATCTGGCCCAGAAGTGGTGGACTGTTTCCCGAGACTGCTACTTTATGCTCATGAGAGAGTTTATATGCGGGTGGGTGGGTGGAATTAAATCCGAACCCCGACCTGACCGATTATCCGGAGTCTGACGACCTTCCGGGCTTAACAGTCTGGGTTCCGGAATATCTTCTGATTGTTTAGGACCGCCGTCCGATGCTATTTTCGGAGGGCTGATCGCATCCTTTCGTGGGTGGGTATCTGGCTCTTCCTGATCGGCGGTCCAGTCATGGTCCTTCTTCGGTATAGGCGAATACTTGCCGTCCTGCTCCACGACTACCGCAATCTGGTGGGTGACCGGTAGGGTCTCGATTTCTCCTTGATCGGTTTTAGGCCCGACCCGATCGTAGTCTATGGCTATTCCCAAAGAGGTGATGCGATCTAGGAGTTCGTTCAAAGACGAAAGCTCTCTCGGATCCATCTGCTTGGAGTGCTCGGAGTTGATGCGAAGGAGGTTTTCGATGGCCCGAGAAGTCATCGTCGGCTCAACGGCCGAACGGGCGATCATAGTAAAGCCGCCCAACCGGAGGGTTTGGCCCGAGGCTAGAGCTCCCTCGGAGGTGATGTTGTCTTTAAGGACAAGGCGAGCCATCAAGCCTTTTGTCGACGGCACAGTGGAACTCTCAAGGAAAGCACCAATGTCGGTGTCAAAACCGGCGGATCTCGGGTAGGTGGTCCCAAACTGTGCATCTAGGATCGATGGTAACAGGAGACAGGGGACACAATGTTTACCCAGGTTCGGGCCCTCTCTACAGAGGTAATACCCTACGTCCTGCTTGATTGATATTGATGAATATGGGTGTTACAAGAGTTGATCTACCATGAGATCGTAATGGTTAAGCCCTAGAAGCCTAGCCTGTATGACTATGGTAATGAGTATATCCTTTCCGGATTAACCCCTCCGGCTTATATAGATACCGGGGGGATCTAGGGTTTACATAGAGTCGGCTACACAAGAAGGAATCTTCATAGTCGGTCGCCAAGCTTGCCTTCCACGCCAAGGAGAGTCCACTCCAGACTCAGGTACAGTCTTCGGCCTTCATGTCTTCACAACACATCAGTCCGGCGCAATAGATAACAGGTCGGACGCCCGATGACCCCTTAGTCCAGAACTCCCTCACCCGCCACCATGGTCGTCTTCTTCCTCTCGTGCTCACCATCGCTCCCGCCGCCTGAGAGCTCGCCAGAAGCCCCGCCATCGACAACCTCTCTACCCCGACCACGCGCGCGAGCTGGGGAGGCCCTCTAGCGCCGCCGCGTCACCTTCTTCTTCCTCGTCGGCTCGGCACCGCCTCCGTCGACCTCGAGCGCTCTGCAGCTACTAACCCTCTCGACGGGCCTCCTTGTGCCCTCCCGGTGAGCCTCGTGCCCCCTCTCTCCCTGTGCTTCGTTCCCCCTCCTAGCTAGCCTCCCCGCTGCATCACGACCTCACCGCCGCTGCCCGTGGACGCACTACTCAACTCCGGCCAAACCCAGCAGCTTCATCCGGTGCCTTTCGACGTGGCTCGACGCTCGCGTTCGAATGCCTTAGGCCGCGCGCCAAAACATGCCCCCTAGCGCCGACCCTGTACTCATGTGCTCCGACCACCGCCTTTGCCCGACACCAGCACCGTTGCTGCCTGTCTCAGCCGCTGCTGTTGCCACCGTTGCACGCGCATGGTTCCTTCGATTCGTACAGGCCGCTCCACTGCCCAAATGGTCGCCGGAGACCGAATTCCGGCCATCACCGCCGTGAACCACCCAGCCGGAGCTCCACCGGCGGTGCACCACCATTTGGAACCCGGCCTGAATCACTGACTTGTGGGCCCGGGTCAATAACCTCCACTAACCCAGCCCCTAACCCCCACTGACACGTGGGCCTGACAACTATAGCGTCTAGTTTAGATTAAGATTAATCAATTAATGAACTGAGTCACTGAAAGCCTGGGCCCGCATCATAATTAAACTTAATTAGGTTAATTTAAATACTATTAGACAATCAGTGTATGACGTGTGGGTCCCAGCAGGACCATTGACTTTGTCAACTGGTCCATGATGACTGCTGACTAGGCAATTAACTGGAACCCACCAGTCGGCCTCATAGATGAACTTCTGGGTACACTCTCTGTGTACCCATAGCATTTTACACATTTTATTTTGGATTTAAGTTAATTTAGGGAATTTAGAAAATGAATTAAAACTTCGAAAATTAATATAAAGTAATTCGTAACTCGGATGAAAATACTTTGTACATGAAAGTTGCTCAGAATGACGAGATGAATCCGAATACACGGCCCGTTCGTCCGCCACATGTGCCTAGCATAGAAAACATGCAACAATCCACCTCTGGTTCATCTGTCCAAAAACGCGAAACGCTGGGGATACTTTCCCGGATGTTTCCCCCCTTCGCCGGTATCGCCTACTACTGCGTTAGGTCACCCCTAGCACTTCGTATGGCCATGTTATGCCTTGTGTTGCGTTGATTGCTCTATTATTTATTGTGTCCCCCCCCAATACTTCTTTCCGGTAGACCCCGAGACCGTTGATGCTTCAATGTTCGACTACGGCTACGCTTCCGAAGATTCCTTTTGTTTGTAGAGCAACCAGGCAAGCCCCCCCTTGATCAACCTGATATCGCAAATTCTTCTCTCTACTGCTTGCATTAGAGTAGTGTAGCATGTTACTGCTTTTCGTTAATCCTATTCTGATGCATAGCCTGTCTCTGCTACTACTGTTGTTACCTTTACCTGCAATCATAAATGCTTAGTATAGGATGCTAGTATTCCATCAGTGGTCCTACATTCTTGTCCGCCTGCCATGCTATACTACTGGGCCGTGATCACTCAGGAGTTGATCACGAGTATATACTTATATACATAATGTATGATACATGTGGTGACTAAAGTCAGGTCGGCTCGTTGAGTACCCGCGGTTGATTCACGGATTGGGGGCTGAAAGGACATACTTTCCCGACGGCCCTCGATGTGGATCTTTGTGGCAGAGCGACAGGGCAGGTTGAGATCACCTAGGAGAGAGGTGGGCCTGGCCCTGGTTGGCGTCCGCGGTTACTTCAAAATAACACGCTTAACAAGATCTTGGTATTTGATATGAGTCTGTCCACTGGCCTATACGCACTAACTCACTACGCGGAAACAGTTATGGGCACTCGACGTCGTGGTATCAGCCGAAGCCTTCTTGACGTCATCAATTAAGCAGCGCGCGCCAGATTGGACTGGAATGCCTGCTCTTATATTAGGGAGGCTAGGTCTGCTTCCGGCCGCCCTCGCAACGTGCAGGTGTGCAATGGGCAATGGGCCCAGACCCCTGTGCCTTAGGATTTAGACCGACGTGCTGACCTCTCTGTTGTGCCTAGATAGGGCTGCGACGTGTTGATCTTCCGAGGCCGGGCATGACCCAGGAAAGTATGTCCGGGCAGAAGGATCGAGCGTGTGGGGTTATGTGGTGCACCCCTGTAGGGAAGTTTATCTATTCGAATTGTTGTGTCCCTCGGTAAAAGGATGACCCGGAGTTGTACCTTGACCTTATGAAAACTAGAACCAGATACTTAATAAAACACATCCTTTCAAGTGCCAGATACAACCCGGTGATCACTCTCTCGCAGGGCGACGAGGAGAGAATCGTCGGGTAGGATTATGCTATGCGATGATACTTGGTGAAGTTACCATCTACTTTCTTCTACATGCTACAAGATGGAGGCTGCCAAAAGCATAGTCTTCGACAGGACTAGCTACCCCCCTCTTATTCTGGCATTCTGTAGTTCAGTCCATAGATACTACCCATTTCATTGATAACAATGCATATGTAGTGTAGATCCTTGCTTGCGAGTACTTTGGATGAGTACTCATGGTTGCTTTGCTCCCCCTTTTCCCCCTTTCTATACTTGGTTGTCGCAACCAGATTCTGGAGTCCAGGAGTGAGAGGATCCCTAGGATGATTCTACATGGAGTTCGACTTCGAGGAGTAGTTAGGAGGTCCCAGGCAGGAGGCCTTGCCTTTTCGATCGTTGCTACTTTTGTGCTAGCCTTCTTAAGGCAATCTTGTTTTAACTTATGTATGTACTCATATATTATTGCTTTTGCTGACTCTTGTGTATTCGAGCTTATGTATTCGAGCCATCGAGGCCCTGGCTTGTAATATAAAGCTTGTGCTATTTTAATTTGTGTCTAGAGTTGTGTTGTGATATCTTCCCGTGAGTCCTTGATCTTCATCATACACATTTGCATGTACAATTAGTGTACAGTCAAATCGGGGGCGTCACAGTGATGGTGAAGTGATCCACGTAGGGCTTCGCCTAAGCACTACGTGAATATGACCGGAGGTGTAAACTATGGAAGGAGGCGCCGCATAGAACTAGCAGATGTTTGTGTGTCTTCTAGGCGCCTCCCCCTCATATATATAGGTGCGAGGGAGAGGGGGCAGCCAAGGGGGCGCCCAAGTAGGAGGAATCCTACTTGGGGCCCTAATCCTATTCGCCCCTTACCATAATTCCCGGAGGGGTAGGATTGAGGAGGGAGGAGGGAAGGAAGGGGGAGGCCGAATCCCTCCCCTTCCTTTCTCTCTTCTCCTCTTTCCTTCCCCCCTTATTTCGGCCTACATGGGGCGCACCAGCCCCTTAATTAGGGGCTGGTCTTTCCCCTTCTTGGCCCATTAGGAGCATGTAGTAGCCGGGGGGATGCCCGAAACCCCTTCCGGTGACCCAATATGTACCCGGTACCCCTAAAACACTTATGGTGTCCGAATATCATCGTCCAATATATGAATCTTTACCTCTCGACCATTTCAAGACTCCTCGTCATGTCCGTGATCTCATCCGGGACTCCGAAAAACATTCAGTCACCAAATCACATAACTCATATAATACAAAATCGTTATCAAACGTTAAGCGTGCGGACCCTACGGGTTCGAGAACTATGTAGACATGACCGAGACACCTCTCCGGTAAATAACCAAGAACGGAACCTGGATGCTCTTATCGGTTCCCACATATTCTACGAAGATCTTTATCGGTCGTACCATAATGACAACATACGTTGTTTCCTTTGTCATCGGTATGTTACTTACCCGAGATTCAATCGTCGGTATCTTCATACCTAGTTCAATCTCGTTACCGGCAAGTCTCTTTACTCATTTCGTAATATATCATCCCGCAACTAACTCATTAGTCACATTGCTTGCAAGGCTTATTATGACATGCATTACCGAGAGGGCCCAGAGATACCTCTCCGATACTCAGAGTGATAAATCCTTATCTCGATCTATGCCAACCCAACAAACATCTTCAGAGATACTTGTAGAGCATCTTTATAATCACCCAGTTAAGTTGTGATGTTTGATAGCACACAAGGTATTCCTCCGGTATTTGGGAGTTGCATAATCTCATAGTCGAAGGAATATGTATTTGACATGAAGAAAAAAATAGAAATAAAACTGAATGAGCAACATGCTAAGCTAATGATGTGACCCCGTTCATCAAATGACAACACATGTGTATGGTCAGGAAACTTAACCATCTTTGATTAACGAGCTAGTCTAGTAGAGGCTTACTAGCGACACTGTATTTTGTCTATGTATCCACACATGTATCAAGTTTCCGGTTAATAGATTCTAGAATGAATAATAAACATTTATAATGATATAAGGAAATATAAACAACAACTTTGTTATTGCCTTTAGGGCATATTTCCTTCAGTTCTGATGGCGGAAGCTTAAGCTCTCAAATTTGGTCTAACACTAGCGCAGAGGGCGGGATGTAATCACCTTATTATTAACTCGGACAATCTGGAGGTGATTGATACCATGCAGGATGGAGGACAGCCCATGGGTGCGACGTCGACAATTTTTGATGATTGTTTTCATTACACTTGTGATTTTGTTAGCACTAGATTCGAACACTGTAATAGAGAAGCAAATAAGGTAGCTCACGAGCTCGCTAGAATAGCTAGATTTTCTTTCACTTCGGACTGGTGAGGAGCCTTTAAATGAAATTGTAATGATCCTCACAAACAATGTATTGGTTATATATAATGAATAAAGTTTCTTTTTGTTCCAAAAAAAGTAAATTATTACTGGTCTAGTTCGGGCCGAAGCCAGGCTCAACTTTTTCCCAGGCGTGGAGCTGTGGACTCCAACCGAACTAGCCCTTAATCTTTTAGCTTGCTGGCAAGTCTGCTACCAGCTAGGTGGAGTATCTTCCAACTCAAGCCCACCCTGATTTATTTCGTTTGGTTTCCCCTCTTCATACCACCAGAGAAAGACATGTAGACTTCTTTTTTGCGATGAAGACAAGTGGACTTGATGCGAAAGTAGTCACTCAAGATAGCATGTGACGGATGAAACCCTGGTAAAAGCATCTCCACTGACCCCTCAAGTTGTTCTTATATGTCCGAACAGACAACCCGGGCAAAAAAGCCTCTTCAATGAAAGCCTCAAACCCCCCAATTGTTCGGATGATTTGCAAACCCTCAAATGCAGCCCATATGTGGGGACAAAATTGAGGGTGTCTGAGCATGTTCTAGCAGTTCGTCACGTCGGACCTTGTCCATTTTGTCTCCCTTTCTTTTATATTTCTCTCACAACTACACCTCCTCAATTCCCATCAATCATATCATATGCATGTGTTCAGGAAATTTAGGGATAAATTCCGGGACATTGTTGTGTACCCGTACAAATGGGGGAGAGGAGCGGACACTCCCATACACTATCCGGACGTGTCCGCGAAGAAATGGGGGAAGGGAGAGAGTGGAGGGGGGGTGGCGAATAACCCAATCCAATTGGAGATTCTCGAAATAGCTTTGTTTTGTTGCTATATCTCCAATTTAGTGGTAAACCTTCAAGTATGCTATTGTTGGATATGAATTAGAGGAACACAAAGTCAGACACCTTATTTGTTGCAATCGCATGCGAACTGGCTCTTGTCAAACAATTTTTGTATACCCTCTGTGTATGTATACTTGCAGTGTAAAACATACATTAGTACATCTTATACGTGTCGGGGCGTGTTGTTGGGTGGTGTGGCGACTGTGGCAAGAACGACATTGCGCCCATCATGCTCCGAGCGACAATTCTTGACAACGCAGTGGAGTCCTTTGCTTTTCTCATCCTTTGTCCCCTTGGAGGCATAGTAGTATTACTCAGTGGTAGTGGCACTGGCAGGAAAGAACATGAACCCCTTTGCGGGAAATGCATGAGCACAATGATGAGAGTGCAAGTCATGATTATGATCCCCATGTACTCAAGCTCCTTATAGATGGGGTACCATGATCATGTAAAGAAGAGAAGGTGTGTGAGCCCAACGTCCACATTGCCAATGACACCGTGTTCTATGCTCATCATGTATATGCCCACTGTTGTGATCATGTGGTCCATGTAAACCAGTAAGATTGCCTATTGTTTTTGTAGCCCACTTACATGACAATTTTACCTATGTGAATGAAAGAGACATGAAAAAATAATTAAAAGGAGTAGGTCTTGGCTTTGACACCTTTCTTTGCGGACAACGTGATGGGGTGCGCAACCTTGTTGTTGAGCCGAAGCTTTTGTGGGACGATCGACGACGGTGATAGAGCCGAGTGATGGTTGGCAGAATGGGGGATGGGGTTGGGGTAGGGGTAGGGGTAGGGAAGGGACGTGGGGATCCATTCCAGCAATTTCCACGTCATGGGAGGGCGGGTGCAGCGAGAGTCATTAGAAGATGAAAGTGCTTCCTACCACAGTATCAACTCAAGGATGAGGATAGATGGTTGCTCAGCTGTTTGTGTGGTGTTTGAAGAGTAACTCCTCAATATTTGGGGAATTAAACATTTAAGGCGAAGGATTAGCTCTAATTAGTCTGAAAAGGCAAGCTTTAAGAGTTAAACATTTTTAGAAAATGTTAGAGATACTTTTATATAGCTATATACTGGCTCTATTATTAGCAATGCTATTTGAGTACACCCTAGAATGTCCTATTACTGGCTTGATCGCCGGTTAGCTATAGATACCAAAGCATCACTACGGAAAAATATTTGAGGCCCCATATGTTCATGGACACGCCACGTACATATTTTTGTCTGCCAATCCAAAGACATTCCCCAATTTTCCTCCTCGTCTATTGCATTTCGTTAAACATGTGATGTGTGCGGTTCAACGGGACGACACTGACGCGGCCTCGTGCTCAAACACCTGCACACAGCTCACCACCGACACAAGCATACACAGCAGCACCCGTAAAAGTATACACACGAGCCCACAAGACGCAAGCACGCACAACAACACACAAGCAACCGGTCACAAGCGAGGTATAGTAGCAAAAAAGAAAAACTGAAGAACCAAAGGAAAAAGAAAAAAACCAACATATAACAAAGAAAATAAATCCCAAAATAAACCAATGAAAAAACAAAGAAAACCAAACTATAACAAAGAAAAAAACACGAAGAAAACCGGTGAAGAAATTAAAAAAATTGAAATGTAGGGAAGAAAAAAATCAAGAAAAGCCGACCCAAACAGTGAAAACAGGAGCAAGAACCCACATAGATAAGACCAGCCCAAAACAGTGAAAAACCAAACAAAAAAGAAACAAATGCACGAACTGCTACAGTAGTGGCCCGGGGCGGGCACGCCGTGCGTGAGGTTAGGGGAGCATACATCTCGACGTAGCTCCGATGCCCGAGAGCCCCTATTGGATGCTCATTGCGTCCAATAGCACGCGACCATAGGGGACTGCGACTGGGCCCGCCCACCGGGAGGACCGAAGCCAGTTGTGTTGCAGCGCACAATGCGACTTAAAAAATCCCCAAAAGCGGCGAACTTGCAAGGAATCAAACTCAAGACCTCCTATTCGCTGATCGTCGAACTGATGGCGGCTGATGACTGCTCAACATCGCAAAGATCTAAGAACGTACTTAGTAGCATATTTCAAACTTTTTTTCAAAAATTTCCATTTTCATTTTTCAAAATTTTGAACAATTTTTAAATTCCAAAGATTTTTTGAATAATACAAATAAATTGTGCAAATCCAAATATTTTATGAAACATGAACAATTTTTGAAATCCCAATAATTGTTTTTAAGAAGAAACATATTTGAAAATTATGTTTTCCAAAATACGAACATTTTTTAAACATGAATAATTTTTGAAATTCTGATTTTTTTAAAAAGTGACCAATTTAAAAAACACACAAACAAACTTAAAAAGTGAACAAACTTTGATACCCAAAACTTCTTTTGAGAAAAAGAGTAGTTTTTGAAATTCTGAATGATTACCGAACTGTCTGATTATCTTTGGAAAAATTAAAATTTATTTTGAATTTATGAACAATTTTTTTTTAAAATTGAACTTTGTATAAACTTGTAAGAAAAACATAGAAAAGAAAGAAAAATCCCGAAGAAAACTAGGAAAAAAAGGAAGGAAAAGAAATCAGGAAAAAATGGACCTTAACCAGATCGGAATCTTCCGGAAGGTTTGCAAAATTAGGAACAAACCTACCTAAGACTGGCCATAATGGGGAGTAACTTAGACTAGTAACATGCACATGTTACTAGTCTATGTTATTACCTCTACAATGCGAAGTAACATATATGTGATATCATGCAACACTTTATTTATTAGCTTATAAACTTATTTTGTCTTGGTATGTGTAATGTTATTCATACCACGGGTAAAATTAGCAATGTTACTACCACATTATATATTTTATCTAGATATGTATGATATTATCTCCTATATTACTCCCACTGTAAGTAGTCTAACAACCTTTTTGGCTAAAACGGGCAGGCCGACCTGCTTCGTTGCGTGTGCGAAATGGTAACTATTTGCCACAACGCACGGCAAATGGAAAATTCAATCCCTCGCGTCGTAAGGTGAGTGGTGCGCCAATTTTGCTAACTGCCGCTCACACGAGCGCTTGCATGGGCCGGCCTATCGTTCATTCCTGGCTTGCTCCCTAGGTCGTCCCCTCTTTCGCTCAACCGGTTGATAGGTTTACTGGTTGACTGGGAGACCGCTGACTGGTGATATTGGCAATTCACCTTTTGAAAAAAGTTCACAAATTTGAAAGAAGTTCATGAATTTTAAAAAATGTTTGCAATTTTGAATAAAATTTATAAATTAAAAAATGTTCACGATTCCAAATTGGTAAAAAAATTCAGATTGGAAATATGCTCACAAATTTCGAGAATTCACAAGATTTGAGAAAAAGAGAATTAAACAAGCTCCTAAAAAATGTACACGAAAAGTTTTCAAATTTTTTAAAAGTACTACTGCGTCCCATAATGTAAGATGTTTTCTTGACACTAGTGCAGTGTCAAAAAACGTCTTACATTATGTGACGGATGGAGTGCGTTATTAAAAAAAGTTATGAATTGAAAAAACTTCAGAGAACTTTAAAATGTATGCAACTTGAGGAATTTTTTATTTTTTTAAGAAGTTCATGTATTTGATTTTTCTAAAATTAAACATAAAAAGAAAATAATAAAAACAAATAGGAATTCAATTGACTGGGTCTGTCCGTAGAAATAGTATGACCGTAAAAGCAAATTTTTTTTGCTTGGTAATACATGTTTCATTCATATAATTAAGATCAAGTCATAAGCCATGTAAACGTCCATCTGACAAAACTAAAATGACAGTTGAACTCTAGGCTTTACCCAAATAACCATCGGTCAAGAAAGCAAAATACAATCAACCCCGAAGAATCCCCTAACCTTGACGCCAGCACCCAGCAAGGCATCCGGATATACAGATGGAGTACAAACATTTTGTTGTTGTGAATATACAGACGAACAAACATAACGCACTCGCCTCGCTTGATCTTACCGTATACCCTGCATGTGAATACAAATAACTCCTAAAGGTACATACAGTAGTACTTGTTTTTTGTACAATACGATAACACTGCCTTTCTTTCTTCCATATATTATTGGCCCCACGTATTGTGCATGGCCTTCTGAGCTCCATATACATATCTTAAGTAAAGGGAGACATATTTCCCCATGCACCATGCATGAATATTATCCGGGCTAATTGTAGCTTGTGGCCGTGCTCTTCTTCCACAGCTCCTGCAATCACGTACCATCGAAGTTTCTACTACTACACAGCAACCGAGGAAGAAGTTCGATCGTTCGACGACCCTCTTCCTCCTAGCTAGTCTTCATCGTCTTCGTTCTTCATCCTGACCTGCAGCTTATGCAAAGATGAAAATGGTTAATAGCAATAATAAAGTTGCATGCATGCAGTAGCAATCAAATCACTTTATTTTTTTTCTCGACAAGCTTCACATCAGTTGTTTAGACAGATAAGTTTTCACGTGATCGATCGGGTCAATGTTCCTGTCAACTCAACCTTTTTGTTTCCACAGAAAACTCAACCTATTTGTTCATATGATTGGTCCGCGGAGTGTAGCTAGGATGCATGCAGCTCTTACAATGCAGTTCTTTCTTTGTCGCTAGTTAATGACCATGATATATACTCCAATTATACCACTGGTACGAATCATACGTGTCTTGTCACATCTCACTTGGGTTGCTATCATTTCGATATATGCACTTGATTGCTTATTCTCTTTCTCTCTCCGTTTCCTCAAGTGAACATGGATGTTGGCCGGCCATTAATTATCCATGTACTAATTCACCCAAATTCTTTATTTTTAAATAGTTGTGACTCACTATATACTTCTAAGCATGCACCATTGTCACATCAGACCCTATATATGCATGTCAAGCAAAAATTACAAATTTTACATTAATTTACTTATGCAACCATGCCACATTACTAAGTCATACATGACACTCAGAAATTATATTATTTGAATCAAGTTTTATATTGTCATAGACGCTATATGTGTTAGTGCTTAGGACATGAAGGCTAGCCGCCCCGTGGTGTGGTACGTAGTGCTAATTATACGCACCCCGCTCCAAAACAAAGAAAAAAGTGCGTGCTACATTCACGAGGGACTGCCATCCTGGAGGAAGGTGGGGGATGACGTCAAGTCCCCATGGTCCATATGGCCTGGGTCATACATGTGCTACAATGGCAATGACAATGGAAAGTAAAGCTGTAAGGCAGAGTGAATCCGGAAAGATTGTGCACTCCATGGTTCATATTTATGTTAGCAAATGACATTCTGTTAACTACAACCCAAGAGTTTCTTGCTTTTGTACATCATCTCGTTACATATTTCAGATGTTTTAATGTTTAAAAGTGTAAATGAAGAATACTCTTGCATTTTGTTTTGCATTAGTTTTTTTTACGTATTCAATGTGGGGGCCTCCCCTACTCCTTTCCTTATAAAACATTGTCTGATCACTTGACGAGGCTCCTTTTTCTCTTTCCAAAAAGGAGATTGAGCCCCCAACCTCTGCATGGTTGTGTTGCACACATCCTTACTTGACCAGGATCCTAAGATAAAATAATACACCATTTACTTGCCTATAGCTACAATTCCCATCATGCCAGTCATTACCTTGACGGTCAGCACTGTGTTTCTCTTCCTATTTTCCACACGTAAATAATACATGTATTTTGTTATCTTGCTGTTCATTATTAGTACACTTTCGAGCAATGTGTACACATTATTCTAAACACAAACATTGTTGTGCTCTCGCTATCCATTTACATGAGGCAACCTCTTGTCCACGAGGGGGCGATCCTATCCGTAGATGTTGGTGAAATGGTTAATCATAGGGCATGGACAATGTCACAATGGTTTGATGTCAGTATTCTCTTAGCGATGCCTCGTATGATAAATTATGACTTGGAATAGAGACAAGTGAACTAAAATAATATGTTTGTCACATCCTCGATGCGACTATAGCTCCGACGTGTCGAGGCACGACTTAGAGACATAATCGCATTGAAGGCATATGTCGTAAGTTAGGCAATCTTCACAAACAACCATCTACCTCAACCTTCGAAAAGCATCCGTTATACAAGTTATGGCGATACTCCCGAACTCCCGCCCCAGTACTGGGTGGCGTCGAGGTTATCTCGCCAACGAACTGCATAAAAGAGATTTTCGATGTCGGCGTATTAGACTCAGGTATTTCAGAACTGCAACGATAAAATTATGATGACAACACCTCTGAGCTCAACTCCCCGGGACACTTCCACTAAACCCCTGACAGGAGGCACCAAGTCAATGTTCTTATCATAAAACTATCGGAACGATTCCAAGATACCCGCGTGATCCTAAATTTTTTTTTCGTGAAATTTGAGAAGAGAAGAGTCAAAACTCTACGTCAGGATGCCTTACCAGAGCGATGAGGAGACTGGGAAGTAAAAAGAATTCCTAATCTCTCCGATATATAATTCCTAAAGACTCAAAACATTTTTGTAGACACAACTCGGCCGCTAAAAACGATCAAGCAATGGGGCTCCTAAGGTCGGGGAAGGCTCTGATACCAACTTGTCACACCCTCGATGCGACTATAGCTCCCACGTGTCGCGGCACGACTTAGAGACATAATCGCATTGAAGGCATATGTCGCAAGTTAGGCAATCTTCACAAACATCCCATGTAATGTAATAATAGAAGGGGAGATAACATAGTTGGCTTACACTCGCCACGTCAATCAAGTACATAAATAACATTACATCAACCAAACATTCATGGCCCGACTACGGCGCCAAAATAAAAGAGAATCCAACATGCGACACGGTCCCAATCACCCCCAACTGGGCACCACTACTGATCGTCGGGAAAGGAAATATAGTATCGTTGAGAGTCTTCGTCGAACTCCCACTTGAGCTCATACACGTCTCCTGGAGCGGAATCATCAGGCCCTACATCTGGTGTAATAGTAATCTGTGAGCCACAGGGACTCAGCAATCTCGCACCCTCGCGATCAAGACTATTTGAGCTTATAGGTAAGGCAAGGGAAAATGTGAGTGGAGCTGCAGCAAGCGACTAGCAAGTATGGTGGCTAACTTATTCGCAAAAGAGAGCGAGAAGAGGAGGCAAAGCGCGAGCGAGAAGCTATAGAACAACCTGCGCAAACATTACTCCAACACCGTGTCCACTTCCCGGACTCCGCCGAGAAGAGGCCATCACGGTAACACACTCAGTTGGTTCATTTTAATTAATTAAGGTTCAAGTTGTCTACAACCGGACATTAACAAATTCCCATCTGCCCATAACCGCGGGCATGGCTTTCGAAAGTTCAATCCCTGCAGGGGAGTCCCAACTTAGCCCATGACAAGCTCTCACGGTCAACGAAGGAATAGACCTCCTCCCAAGATGTTCCGATCAGACTCGGTATCTCGGTAACTCAAGACACTTCGACAGGTTAAAACAAGACCAGCAACACCGCCCGAATGTGCCGACAAATCCCGATAGGACCTGCACATATCTCTTTCTCTGGGCACACTCAGATGAGCGCTCCATACAACTAAAACCAAACCTCGAGTTTCCCCGAGGGGGCGCTGCACAGGACTCTAGTTTGGACCAACACTCAGAGGAGCACTGGCCCGGGGGGGTTTAAATAAGATGACCCGCGGGCTCCGGAAACCTGAGGGAAAAAGAGGCTAGGTGGCAAATGGTAAGACCAAGGTTGGGCATTGCTGAAAAAGCTTTAATCAAGGCGAACTATCAAGGGGTTCCCATTATAACCCAACCGCGTAAGGAACGCAAAATCCGGGAACATAACACCGATATGACGGAAACTAGGGCGGCAAGAGTGGAACAAAACACTAGGCGAGAGGCCGAGCCTTCCACCCTTTACCAAGTATATAGATGCATTAAGATAGCAAGATAATATAATGGTATCCCAACAAGTAAATAAAAGATGTTTCAACAAGGAACGGCCTCTGATCTTCACCTGCAACTAGCAACGCTATAAGAAGGGCTGAGCAAAGCGGTAACATAGCCAATCAACGGTTTTCTAGGACAATGGTGGGTTAGAGGTTTGACATGGCAATTTGGGAGGCTTGCAAGCAAGTGGTAGGCATCGGAGCAATGGCATAACAAAAGAGCGAGCAAACTAGCATAGCAAAGATAGTAGTGATTTCGAGGGTATGATCATCTTGCCTGCACAGTTGTCAAAGTTGACTGGATCCCCAAAAGCAAACTCAACGGGCTCCTCGTTAGCGAACTCGTCTCCTGGCTCTACCCAAACAAGACAAACAAGCAAAAAGGATACAATCAACCACGTGCAAACTCAAACAACACGATGCAAAGATGATATGCTATGCGGGATGCGATGCGGTGTGCAAAATGCAAGATATGACAGAAAATGCATGAACCTGGCCTCAAATTGGAATTCCAAGGGTGCCACTGGAAAGATGAGATGAAATCGCTTGAAAATGATATAAAGAACGCCGGAATCGGAGTTACGGTTTGGAAATGGCAAGCGATTCAAAAATGACACCGGTCTGCAATTTACAGCAAGTAGGCATCTAAATGCAATGAAATGAACATGCTACAACACCCAAACATGACAACAAAATACATGGCAGGGATGCACACAAGATGTTTAACAAAAGACTAGTACTGAGCCACGGCCAATTCATCCATTAACATGTTCAAACAAGCATGACAAAAATGCAAATGGTAAAACAGATGTCAGACTTTGTGAAATTAACACTTGTCTGGAATTTCAGATCATGTAGCCCTCTTCGGAGCAACAAAACAACATGCTACAGGACTTGAACATGACAAAGAGAGACATGGCATGGAGCTACTCAACAAGCTTAACAAAAGTCCCTTAGTGACCTTGAGCTAAAAGGGATCACAAAATATACTAACAAGCACACGAACATAGCAAAAACATAATCAGTTTCAGACTTAGTGAAAAACTGGGACATGCTGAAACATAACTCACGAAGGCATGTTTACGAGCTTGATGCACTCACCACGGTGCAAGTCATGGCAAGACAAGCATACATCCTTTAAGAAGGCACAAAATACAAGCAAGACATGGCAAGAACAATGGCATAGCATGCACGGATCAACTACAATAACATCGGCAAAATCGCAAACAAGTTGACGATCTGCCCAGATTCACAACGAAGCAAAAGTAGAGCTCGATTGACTCAAGCTAGGGTGCTTCATAATTGCAAACAAAGACATATATGGATAGAGCATAACAAGATTAACAAAACTCCCTTACTTATCATCCTCAAAAGAGGCATGGATCACTAGGAAATAGCAAGAACATATGGCATCATGAACTAAATAATCCCAAACTTAGTGAAAACTACTAAGTCCCAGAAAACAGATTTACCGGGTGCCTCACTTTGCAAGCTTGCACAAGTCACTACACACATCCTAAAAATACATGGGTTGCACCTCTGGATAGATGACAAAACCCTTAACAAAACATATGTAGGAATCACAGGCATATCATGCACACAATAATCATGGCAAAAATGACAAAAGTCTAAGATGAACTAGCAGATCTGACAATTAACTCACGAAGCCTCCTTCTAACAGCATTTCGGGCACCAAGATGAGATGAAATGAAAATGATGCAATGGAATGAAATGATGTGCTCGTCGAGACGAACATTTTGATATACTATATGTCCAAATTGGTGCTACGGATGCGGAGAAATCACAGGTCACAGTTTGCATAAAAAATGATGGGAGAGGGGGAAACTCAACCCTAGGGTTTTTCAGATCTGAGATCCGAAATTACTGTAGCAAGGCACGCGTCCCGAGGTTCGTCGGCCGGAGAGGAAGAAGACCGGGGCAGCCGGATCTCTTGTCGGAGATCGCGGGGAGCCGCCGGAGATGGTGCGCCGGCGAGGGGAGGACGCCGGGGACGCGGTGGCCGTGGGCGGCGGCCGGGCCGGGCGGCGGGCGGTGGTGCACGCCGGTGATGCGGCGAGGCGGCGGAGAGGCGGCGGAGAGGCGGCTGCCGGCGATGGAGCTCTGGGCGGGGCGGATCGGCGACGAGGAAGAGACCGCGGGGCGGCGGCGCGGTTCCACGGGCCGGGGGGCCGGCTATGGGCCCGAGCGGGCTCCGGCGGTGGTGGGAGACGCAGCCACTCAGGCTGCGCCACGTGGCGGCGGTGGGAGGCGCCCGGACATGTCCGTCGGTGGGCGCTTTGTCCGGCGGCGCGCGGGATCCGATTTTCTAGGGTTTGAGGAAGGGGATCCGCGAATTTTGGAGGGGGGTGTATATATAGGCATAGGGGGAGCTAGGAGAGTCCAAATGAGGTGCGGTTTTCGGCCACACGATCGTGATCGAACGCTCTAGGACATGGAGCAGAGTTTGGTGTGTTTTGGGCCAAATTGGAGGGGTGTTGGGCTGCAGCACACACGAGGCCTTTTCGGTCCCTCGGTTAACCGTTGGAGTATCAAACGAAGTCCAAATGGTACGAAACTTGACAGGCGGTCTACCGGTAGCAAACCAGGGCCGCTTGGCAAGTCTCGGTCCAATCTGGAAATGTTTAATCCCCACACACGAAAGAAAGCTAGAAATGGCTATCGGAGGAGAACGAAGCGCCGGAATGCAAAACGGACAACGGGGAAAATGCTCGAATGCATGAGATGAACACGTATGCAAATGCAATGCACATGATGACATGATATGAGATGCATGACAACGATAACAACACACGGAGACAAAGACCCGAACCCGAGGAAATAAATATAACTTAACGCCGGAAACGGCAAGAGTTGGAGTACACATAGGGAAAGTTACATCCGGGGTGTTACAACACTCCACCACTACGAAAGGATCTCGTCCCGAGATCTAGGACTGAAAGGACGCCGGGTACTCAGAACGGAGGTGATCCTCGCGTTCCCAGGTAGCTTCACGGTCGGAATGGTGTGACCACTTGACTTTGAGAAATTTGATTGACTTGTTGCGAGTCTTGCGTTCAGTCTCTTCAAGAATAGCAACTGGGTGCTCACGATAAGAGAGATATTCTTGGAGCTCAATGTCCTCGAAGTTGACTGTGCGGTCAGGAGTCTTGAAGCACTTTCGAAGCTGAGAGACATGGAACACGTCATGAACATTTGCGAAGTTTGAAGGAAGCTCCAGTTGATAGGCGAGGTCGCCTCTCTTGCTGACAATCTTGAAAGGTCCCACGCATCTGCGGGCAAGCTTCCCTTTGATACCGAAGCGACGAGTACCTTTCATAGGAGAGACACGGAGGTAAACATGATCTCCGATCTCGAAAGCCAAATCACGGTGCTTACTATCATAGTAGCTCTTCTGACGGGATTGGGCTGCTTTGAGGTTATCACGAATGACTTTGCACATTTCTTCTGCTTCTGTGATTAAGTCATTACCCAAAAGCTGACGTTCACCGGTTTCAGACCAGTTGAGAGGGGTACGGCACTTCCTGCCATACAGAATTTCAAAAGGGGCCTTGCCCGAACTTGCTTGAAAACTGTTGTTGTAGGAGAATTCAGCATAAGGAAGACAATCCTCCCACTTCATGCCGAAGGAGATCACACAAGCCCTGAGCACATCTTCAAGAATCTGGTTAACACGCTCGACTTGACCGCTAGTTTGAGGATCGAAAGCTGTGCTGAAGCGGATGTTAGTGCCCATGGCCTTCTGGAAAGAATCCCAAAACTTTGAGGTAAAGATGCTGCCACGGTCTGAAGAGATCACTTGAGGGATACCATGCAGAGAGACAATTCGAGAGGTATAGAGTTCCGCCAATTGAGCTGCAGTGATTGACTCTTTGATAGGCAGAAAATGAGCCACTTTGGTGAGTTTGTCGATGACAACAAATATAGCATCATTGCCATGCTTGGACTTTGGAAACCCAGTCACGAAGTCCATCTCAATGTGGTCAAACTTCCATTCTGGAATGGCAAGAGGTTGGAGGAGACCAGCTGGCCTTTGGCGTTCTGCCTTCACTCTTCTGCAGACATCACATTCATTCACGAATTGAGCGATCTCGCGCTTCATTCGAGTCCACCAATAAGCTTGCTTAAGGTCCTGATACATCTTCGTGCTCCCAGGGTGGATGGAGAGGAGAGAATTGTGAGCCTCGTTCATGATCACTTTACGAAGTTCACCTTTGGGCACAACAATACGATCCTCGAAGAAAAGAGTGTCCTTGTCATCAAGGCGGTAGCACTTGTACTTGGACTGACTCTTGGCAATCCCAATCTTCACCTTTTTCACCATAGAATCAAGAAGCTGGGCTTGGCGAATCTGGTCTTCTAAGGTAGGAGAGACTTGAAGGTTGGCGAGGAAACCTTGAGGAACAACTTGCAGATTAAGTTTGCGGAAAGCTTCACAAAGCTCGGGTTGATAAGGCTTGAGAATCAGACTGTTGTAGTAAGCCTTTCTGCTCAAAGCGTCAGCAATCACATTGGCCTTGCCTGGAGTATACTCAATACTCGGATTATACTCTTGAATCATTTCGACCCATCGAGTTTGCCTGAGCTTGAGATTAGGCTGAGTGAAGATGTACTTGAGACTCTTGTGATCAGTGAAAATGTCCACTTTTCTTCCCAATAGAAGATGTCTCCAAGTCAAAAGAGCATGCACAACTGTCGCCAACTCGAGATCATGAGTGGGGTAGTTCTTCTCATTAGGCTTCAACTGGCGAGATGTATAAGCAACAACTTTCTTCTCTTGCATCAATACTGCGCCAAGACCTTGGAGAGAGGCATCACAAAAGACCTCGTACGACTTGGATTCATCAGGTGGAGTCAGAACTGGAGCAGTGATCAACTTCTCTTTCAAAGTGTTGAAAGCAATGTCACACTCCGGAGACCAAACGTACTTGACGTGCTTCTGAAGAAGATTAGAGAGAGGCTTCGCGATCTTGGAAAAGTTTTCAACGAATCTTCGGCAATAGCTTGCGAGACCGGGAAAACTGCGGAGTTGCTTCACATTCTGAGGAGGTTCCCAATTCACAATTGCAGACACCTTCTCAGGATTCACGGCAATGCCCTTGGCAGAGATGATATGACCAAGATAAAGAACCTCATCAAGCCAAAATTCACACTTGGAGAACTTGGCGTAGAACTGATGTTCCCTGAGCTTATCAAGAACCAAACGCAAGTGCTTGGCATGATCTTCCTTGTTCTTCGAGAAAACCAGAATGTCGTCGAGATAGACCAAAACGAAGTCATTGGTGTAGGCGTTGAAGATGAAGTTCATCATGCAAGAGAACGTCGGAGGAGCGTTGGCGAGGCCAAAAGACATGACAGTGTATTCATATGAACCAAAGCTTGTTCTGAATGCTGTCTTGGAAATATCTTCTTCATGAATGCGAATCTGGTGATAACCCATACGGAGATCAAGCTTGGAGAATACTTGGGCACCTTTGAGTTGTTCGAACAGCTCATTGATGTTGGGAAGTGGGTATTTGTTCTTGATGGTCTTCTTGTTCACCAGACGGTAATCAACACAAAGTCGGTCCGTTCCATCCTTCTTCTTCACAAAAAGAACACCACAACCCCACGGAGAAGAACTAGGCCGGATGAGACCCATTTTCTCTTGCATATCGAGTTTCTTCTTCAGCTCCTTCAACTCTTCAGGTCCGAGCTTGTAAGGACGTTTGCACACAGGTTCCGTACCAGGCTCAAGATCAATAACGAATTCAACTAGCCGGTGTGGAGGCATTCCTGGGAGCTTTTCTGGAAAGACGTCTTGATATTCGCAAACGACTGGAATTTGAGAGATGGCATCCAATTCACCCTTCTCATTGAGAGAAAACAGACGAATGGTATTATCCCGAGCGGCAAAGACAATTACATCCTCAGACGAATGAGTCAATTGAATCTACCTGGCAGCACAATCAAGATGTGCCTTGTGCTTAGAAAGCCAATCCATTCCGAGAATAAGATCAATATCCGAGTTACTAAGAACAATTGGGGAAGAAAGGAACTTGTAGTCACCCAATGTGATAGTAACCTCCGGGACGCAGGTGTTAGCTGTCATCTGCTTGCCCGGTGACACAATTTGCAAGGAACTTTGCAGATACTGATAATCACACTCATACTTTGATGCAAAAGATTTGGAAATGAAGCAATGCGATGCACCCGTGTCAAAAAGAACTTTTGCAGGAATATCATTAACAGGAAGGTTACCCATGATCACATCTGGTGAGTCCTCTGCCTGAGCTACATTCACCATATTGACCTTGGCGAACTTGGGGTTATTCTTGACCACAGCTGTACTTGTCGATCTGACAGGAGGAGGAGGAGGAAGACGCCTCTAGTTGAGACACTTGTTGGCATAGTGATCCTTCTGTTGGCACTTGTTGCACGTGACCTCTGAAAGCGGACGGTGATACGGAGCACTCGATCTTGGAGCTTGTGACGAAGTCTTGTTCTGAAAGCCAGGGTTGGGTGGGTGGGAAGAACCACTGTGACCTTTACTCTTCTGCTGATACGGCTGACGGAACGGAGGAGGAGGAAGCCAAAACTTCTGCTGCTTGGCCACTTGAGTAGAGGAAGAAGGAGTAGCATCTCTGACTCGCTTCTTGGAAGCATCACACCTCAACTGAGCAGCCTCTTGCTTTAGTGCCATGTTGTAGAACTCATCGTATCTCAAGGGCTCGAAGAGAACAAGAACGAGCTGAATTTCTTCTCTGAGACCACCCCTGAACTGATATATCATGCTCTTCTCATTAGGGACGTCCTACTTGGCAAAGCGGGCAAGCTTCTGGAACAACTTGTTGTAGTCATAGACAGACAAAGAGCCTTGCTTTAGATTGCGGAATTCCTCACGCTTGCTTTCAACCACGCTCTACGGAATATGATGAGCTTGGAAATCTCAATGGAAATCATCCCAAGTGATAACACGTCCACCTCTGGAGTCCTTGTACTGCTGGAACCATTCTGCAGCTTGATCTTTGAGTTGAAAGGAAGCGAACTTAACAAAGTCCTCAGGCCTGGCGTTACTGCACTCGAAATGCTTACACAGATCCACAAGCCAATCGTCAGTATCGGTTGCCTCAACACAATTGCTGAAAGTCTTTGGCCCGTTAGCAAGGAACTGGTTGAGTGTAGCAAAGTGACTCTGATTGCTGCCTTGATTCCCTTGACTGTCTTGATTGCGCTCTTGGAGAATTTGCATGATCAGATGTGTGTTTGCATTGGTTGCGGCCATCACAGCTTGCCACGCCTCTGGAGGAGGTGGAGGTGGTGGCGGATCAGGATTCGGAGTCGTGCACGTTGGAGGAGCCATCCTGAAGAGGTTGACCACCATTAGCACGTTGACAGATAAATATTGAAGCTGAATCCAACGGAATGAAAATTACAACATATAGTCTTCACATCCGAACAAAATGAACGAATGCATTCCTCTTGAAATGGTCACATATCCATAAATTGAGAAGCCACGTAGAATTAAGGTAGAGAAATAAATCAACAAGGTACGGATCAAGAACGAATAATCGGTAAGAAATCCCAATCTCAAACCAATATTCGTGGAAGAAGAACTAGAGCTACTAGAATTCCCACCTATGAAACTCCCGAACCTTTCCGGTTATGCAATTAGGTGTTGGGGATACAGGGGAAGCATAATATCTCACCCAAACTAGCAAATCCTACATCCAGCTGTATCCATCCTTCAACACATAACCAAGAAACCTTCGGAAACCATCTACCTCAACCTTCGAAAAGCATCCGTTATACAAGTTATGGCGATACTCCCGAACTCCCGCCCCAGTACTGGGTGGCATTGAGGTTATCTCACCAACGAACTGCATAAAAGAGATTTTCGATGTCGGCGTATTAGACTCAGGTATTCCAGAACTGCAACGATAAAATTATGATGACAACACCTCAGAGCTCAACTCCCCGGGACACTTCCACTAAACCCCTGACAGGAGGCACCAAGTCAATGTTCTCATCATAAAACTATCGGAACGATTCCAAGATACCCGCGTGATCCTAAATTTTTTTTCGTGAAATTTGAGAAGAGAAGAGTCAAAACTCTATGTCAGGATGCCTTACCAGAGCGATGAGGAGACTGGGAAGTAAAAAGAATTCCTAATCTCTCCGATATATAATTCCTAAAGACTCAAAACATTTTTCTAGACACAACTCGGCCGCTAAAAACGATCAAGCAATGGGGCTCCTAAGGTCAGAGAAGGCTCTGATACCAACTTGTCACACCCTCGATGCGACTATAGCTCCCACGTGTCGAGGCACGACTTAGAGACATAATCGCATTGAGGGCATATGTCGCAAGTTAGGCAATCTTCACAAACATCCCATGTAATGTAATAATAGAAGGGGAGATAACATAGTTGGCTTACACTCTCCACGTCAATCAAGTACATAAATAACATTACATCAACCAAACACTCATGGCCCGACTATGGCGCCAAAATAAAAGAGAACCCAACATGCGACACGGTCCCAATCACCCCCAACTGGGCACCACTACTGATCGTCGGGAAAGGAAACATAGTATCGTTGAGAGTCTTCATCGAACCTCCACTTGAGCTCATACACGTCTCCTGGAGCGGAATCATCAGGCCCTGCATCTGGTGTAATAGTAATCTGTGAGCCACAGGGACTCAGCAATCTCGCACCCTCGCGATCAAGACTATTTGAGCTTATAGGTAAGGCAAGGTAAAATGTGAGTGGAGCTGCAGCAAGCGACTAGCAAGTATGGTGGCTAACTTATTCGCAAAAGAGAGCGAGAAGAGGAGGCAAAGCGCGAGCGAGAAGCTATAGAACAACCTGCGCAAACATTACTCCAACACCGTGTCCACTTCCCGGACTCCGCCGAGAAGAGGCCATCACGGTAATTAATTAAGGTTCAAGTTGTCTACAACCGGACATTAACAAATTCCCATCTGCCCATAACCGCGGGCACAACTTTCGAAAGTTCAATCCCTGCAGGGGAGTCCCAACTTAGCCCATGACAAGCTCTCACGGTCAACGAAGGAATAGACCTCCTCCCAAGACGTTCCGATCAGACTCGGTATCTCGGTAACTCAAGAAACTTCGACAGGTTAAAACAAGACCAGCAACACCGCCCGAATGTGCCGACAAATCCCGATAGGAGCTGCACATATCTCTTTCTCAGGGCACACTCAGATGAGCGCTCCATACAACTAAAACCAAACCTCGAGTTTCCCCGAGGGGGCGCTGCACAGGACTCTAGTTTGGACCAACACTCAGAGGAGCACTGGCCCGGGGGGGGGTTTAAATAAGATGACCCGCGGGCTCCGGAAACCCGAGGGAAAAGAGGCTAGGTGGCAAATGGTAAGACCAAGGTTGGGCATTGCTAGAAAAGCTTTAATCAAGGCGAACTATCAAGGGGTTCCCATTATAACCCAACCGCGTAAGGAACGCAAAATCCGGGAACATAACACCGATATGACGGAAACGAGGGCGGCAAGAGTGGAACAAAACACTAGGCGAGAGGCCGAGCCTTCCACCCTTTACCAAGTATATAGATGCATTAAGATAGCAAGATAATATAATGATATCCCAACAAGTAAATAAAAGATGTTCCAACAAGGAACGGCCTCCGATCTTCACCTGCAACTAGCAACGCTATAAGAGGGGCTGAGCAAAGCGGTAACATAGCCAATCAACGGTTTGCTAGGACAATGGTGGGTTAGAGGTTTGACATGGCAATTTGGGAGGCTTGCAAGCAAGTGGTAGGCATCGGAGCAATGGCATAGCAAAAGAGCGAGCAAACTAGCATAGCAAAGATAGTATTGATTTCGAGGGTATGATCATCTTGCCTGCACAGTTGTCAGAGTTGACTGGATCCTCAAAAGCAAACTCAACGGGCTCCTCGTTAGCGAACAAGAATCCCTGTTGAATGGCTTGGCTTTCAGTGCGAGTCTAGTTGACTGATTTCTAGGCTAGCTTCTCCTTATGTGCGAGTCTAGTCTACAGAACAGATGAAGACCCAGAACCGAGGAGATCAGATCGTCTCCCAGCTCTACCCAAACAATACAAACAAGCAACAAGGATACAATCAACCACGTGCAAACTCAAACAACACGATGCAAAGATGATATGCTATGCGGGATGCGATGCGGGGTGCAAAATGCAAGATATGACAGGAAATGCATGAACCTGGCCTCAACTTGGAATTCCAAGGGTGCCACTGGAAATATGAGATGAAATTGCTTGAAAACGATATAAAGAACGCCGGAATCGGAGTTACGGCTTGGAAATGACAAGCGATTCAAAAATGACACCGGTCTGCGATTTACAGCAAGTAGGCATCTAAATGCAATGAAATGAACATGCTACAGCACCCAAACATGACAACAAAATACATGGCCGGGATGCACACAAGATGCTTAACAAAAGACTAGCACTGAGCCACGGCCAATTCATCCATTAACAGGTTCAAACAAGCATGGCAAAAACGCAAATGGTAAAACAGATCTCAGACTTGGTGAAATTAACACTTGTCTGGAATTTCAGATCATGTAGCCCTCTTCGGAGCAACAAAGCAACATGCTACAGGACTTGAACATGACAAAGATAGACATGGCATGGAGCTACTCAACAAGCTTAACAAAAGTCCCTTAGTGACCTTGAGCCAAAAGGGATCACAAAATATACTAACAAGCACACGAACATAGCAAAAACATAATCAGTTTCAGACTTAGTGAAAAACTGGGACATGCTAAAACATAACTCACGAAGGCATGTTTACGAGCTCGATACACTCACCACGGTGCAAGTCATGTCAAGACAAGCATACATCCTTTAAGAAGGCACAAAATACAAGCTAGACATGGCAAGAACAATGGCATAGCATGCACGGATCAACTACAATAACATCGGCAAAATCGCAAACAAGTTGACGATCTGCCCAGATTCACAACGAAGCAAAAGTAGAGCTCGATTGACTCAAGCTAGGGTGCTCCATAATTGCAAACAAAGACATACATGGATAGAGCATAACAAGATTAACAAAACTCCTTACTGATCATCCTCAAAAGAGGCACGGATCACTAGGAAATAGCAAGAACATATGGCATCATGAACTAAATAATCCCAGACTTAGTGAAAGCTACTAAGTGCCAGAAAACAGATTTACCGGGTGCCTCACTTTGCAAGCTTGCACAAGTTACCACACACATCCTAAAAATACATGGGTTACACCTCTGGATAGATGACAAAACCCTTAACAAAACATATGTAGGAATCACAGGCATATCATGCACACAATAATCATGGCAAAAATGACAAAAGTCTAAGATGAACTAGCTGATCTGACAATTAACTCACGAAGCCTCCTTCTAACAGCATTTCGGGCATCAAGATGAGCTCAAATAAAAATGATTCAATGGAATGAAATAATGTGCTCGTCGAGACGAACATTTTGATATACTATCTGTCCAAATCGGAGCTACGGATGCGGAGATATCACAGGTCAAAGTTTGCATAAAAAATGATGGGAGATGGGGAAAGTCAACCCTAGGGTTTTTCAGATCTGAGATCCGAAATTACTGTAGCAAGCCACGCGTCCCGAGGTTCGTTGGCCGGAGAGGAAGAAGACCGGGGTGGCCGGATCTCTCGCCAGAGATCGCGGGGAGCCGCCGGAGATGGTGCGCCGGCGAGGGGAGGACGCCGGGGACGCGGTGGCCGCGGGCGGCGGCCGGGCCGGGCGGCGGGCGGTGGCACGCGCCGGTGATGCGGCGAGGCGGCGGAGAGGCGGCTGCCGGCGATGGAGCTCCGGGCGGGGCGGATCGGCGACGAGGAAGAGACCGCGGGGCGGCGGCGCGGTTCCACGGGTCGGGAGGGGGGGGGCGGCTATGGGCCCGAGCGGGCTCCGGCGGCGGTGGGAGGCGCGGCCACTCAGGCTGCGCCATGTGGCGGCGGTGGGAGGCGCCCGGACATGTCCGTCGGTGGGCGCTTTGTCCGGCGGCGTGCGGGATCCGATTTTCTAGGGTTTGAGGAAGGGGATCAGCGAATTTTGGAGGGGGTGTATATATAGGCATATGGGGAGCTAGAAGAGTCCAAATGAGGTACGGTTTTTGGCCACACGATCGTGATCGAACGCTCTAGGACATCGAGCAGAGTTTGGTGGGTTTTGGGCCAAATTGGAGGGGTGTTGGGCTGCAATACACACGAGGCCTTTTTGGTCCCTCGGTTAACCGTTGGAGTATCAAACGAAGTCCAAATGGTACGAAACTTGACAGGCGGTCTATCGTTAGCAAACCAGGGCCGCTTGGCAAGTCTCGGTCCAATCCGGAAATGTTTAATCCCCACATACGAAAGAAAGCTAGAAATGGCCACCGGAGGAGAACGAAGCGCCGGAATGCAAAACGGACAACGGGGAAAATGCTCGAATGCATGAGATGAACACGTATGCAAATGCAATGCACATGATAACATGATATGAGATGCATGACAATGATAACAACACATGGAGACAAAGACCCGAACCCGAGGAAATAAATATAACTTAACGCCGGAAACGGCAAGAGTTGGAGTACAAATAGGGAAAGTTACATCCGGGGTGTTACAATGTTTCACTTCTCTTCACCATGGGATGATCTCTTGGCACTAAAGAGAAGAAAAATTTCTCCATTTACCAGTGGTCATCTCTTGTAACATACTTTCTAACTAGATTCTAATCAGTATACAATTTTGGTGAAATATGAACATTATTTGCTATAGATAACACTAGAGCTCATTGTATACCAAGTGTCCTTTATTGTCAGAATGTGGAAGTTAGGAAAGTCTATCTTCCCGACATCTCTACACGCACCTTATTGTCTCGATTAGCTGTCAGGATGAAGATCTGCATCGTAACCCTACTCTCCATGGGCACATCCACTTGATCCGATTAATTATCATCTAGGATGCTATGATGTTTCAAACAGGGTTTGATCTTAACGTCAATGTGGATTGTTATTTACCTCTCCGATGTGTAAGACATTGATTATTAGAGTGTGCACAACTTTTTCCCTTTAGAGTGCCCTGGTTCTTGAATTAAGCAAATCTTGTCCCTGGTATCACATTAAGTCTTATACATCAATAGGTTCACTTAAAATCTCTTAAGCTAGCGATAAGAAGATCACACTTGAATGGAAATATGCTAGATAATCTTAAGAGGTTGATTGTAGTGCTATGATCTTATGTTATGTTTGGAGCACCAACGATTAGTTAATGACTAGTGGGATAGTTGTACTCCCAACCAAGTCGAATCAAACCACATATTTGACGCTTTGTGTGTATATTAAGGTAGACAATTCTTTTGGTGGGAGACGGTGTTCCCGTTGATATCAAGGCATCAGAGTTGGCTTCGTCAATCTTGAGCCCATTAATAACTTTGATCTTTGGCTAACATTGTGTGAGTGTGGTAGGGTGCGTCTAGGTTGTAATTTTTTGCGGGGATATTTACTTTTTCAGCCAAGCTATACTAGGTGTTTCTGAAACAAATATTATATGTTTGAAGTATCAATCTTATTTGTTTGAAGTATCAAGGTTATAGTTCATGCACTGGATTCAATCTTCTCGGTGTGTGTGACTTTAGTGTCCTGGTTCATTAAATTAAACCGTTTTAGAGTCAACCGTTGATCAATTTACCCAAACCCCTTATGTATGATCCATATTGTGTGCGGACTTGATTCATTAGCTACTCTCCCCTTCCTAAAATCTAACGCTCCCTCGAATTTTGAGGCTAACTTTGACCATGCTATCGACTAGCATAATATGATGTATATGACACAAAATATATACTATTGAAAGCTAATATGAATCTAATGTTTTATTTTTTTGTCGCATGTAATTCATAATTTGTTAGTCAAACTTGTGGTTAAAAATTTGGCCCAAATGTGTAGAGGCCTTATATATTTGTTAGTAGGGAGTATCAACTGTACATTAGACTTTCACATTTATGCATGTAATGGCCTGTACTTATTTGTTATGAGGTCATGACACCGGCGGTCTTAAAAGATCAAAAAGTCGTAATCACAACTTCATTGGGAATTAAGGTTCACACATTAGTGGACTAATCATAGACCAACTAATCTACCAAAAATCCGAAGTTAGATTTAGAAAAGAAATCCTTAAGAAACGATCTCCTTGGGTGTAAGTGATTGGAATTAGTCAAAATTAGCTGTTGATCTGATTAAAACTATTCGGAAGCAAATCAACTGTACTCTTCGATCACATAGAACTTAGAATGATGCAAAGACCGTACGCATTATCTGTTCCCATATATGCCTGCACAAAGGGGACATGCATGGCAGCGTTAAGTAGATTATCTCTCGGTATATCCAGTTAAAAGGCTTACATATTATCAGTTCTAGACACAAAATAGGAGTACTAAGTAACTGGGGTCAGAACATGACAGAACTAGTGCAAGAGAATACACACTTGGGGCTGCCGCAGATGAGCATGGCGATGCATTTCTTGATGATGTACAGCTTCCCCTTCTGCTGCCTCACCGCACTGTGCAGCCTCTCAAGCTTTGCGCTCTCCTTCGTCTCCGCCATGTCTGATAGTTCTGTATATGAAGGCTATGGAGCTGGCAGTAAGCTTTCTGAATGACTAGCCAGCTGCAAGCTAACTCTCAGGAAGAGGTAGTAGCCATGATGAATCAGTTGGAAGGATGGATCTGTCGATGCTGATATATATAGATACCAGCTCTAGCGTCCAGTTCAGATGCTGCAGTGTAGAGATCGTGTACATGCAACAGGACAGGTTGCTTGCAACAGGCTGGTGGCTATCTTTTCTGATGCATATCATGAATGGGCCACTTGCTTTGGTGGACCTATCCCAAAAATAACCCGGCTGGCTAAGTTTTTTCTAGTCGTTGAAGCTAATACACTAAAATGGCATGCACTTCAGTCCAAATAAGAAGGGCCCCGTGCTTCGGACCTCATAGATATAGAGGGAGTAAAGTCTCGCAAAAAAGAGACGGGGTAAAGTCTTGGTTACACCCCCACATCTATATGGAAAGAGAAATAATTGATTTTTTCCCAAAGAAACATTTTTTTTGGAACAAAGCACAGACACAAGCGCTTATATATACGCGCATACACTCATCCCTATGAACACATATATAGACCCTATCCTATGAGCACCTCCGAGAGACCGAACCGGCATATCATCACAAAGTCACCACAGACGCCTCATAGTCAACGAGAACGTCTCCTGCCACTAAACATGTATCTTCAAAAATCCTGAAATACATCAAGAAAAATGCGAGCACCAGGACTTGAACCCTGGTGGCTGGGGATACCACTATCCTTCTAATCATCCAACAACAGATTGGTTTGCACAAAAAAAAACTTTTCATCTATTCATAATCAACCCAGGCAGTACAAAGAGCACTAGAGGTAACAAAAATTAGAATCAGGTCCGTGGACAACCTAACGATAACTACAACCACTGAAACGAGCCGAAGGCATGATGTCATCATCGTCCCTCCCACATCAGAGTCGGACAAACCTTGTTGTAGTAGACAATTAGGAAATCATCGTGCTAAGATCACATAGAACCAACACACCAGAGCAGGAACAATCGCCGAGGAAGAGATGTGTAGATCAGAAGGATCAAGAATGTAGAGACTGAAACAAGCACTGTATATAAACAGATCCACCGAAGACCAACATCAACCGAATCTCGTGAGATCCGACAAAGACACACCTCCACACTCCCTCCGACGACCCTAGATGCATCATCGGGGTGAGAGTCGAATATGGGATACATTACTCCTACTAAGGGGCATCACCGCTACCACATAACCCCAACCAAGACGTGGGATCTACAACAACAAGAGAAGGGTCCCTCCCGCTGCCGTGCGGGGGTGGTTTTTTTGGTGGGGTGGGGAGGGGGGAGGGTGAGGGAGACCCTCCGCACCTCCATAACCCGAAGGCCACCGAAGGCAAGACAGACCGACGACGCGCCAAAGGGAGAAGGAGGAAACCTGATCGCCTGGGTCTTTTCTTGAGGAGGAGGAAAGAACTGATGAAATAATTACAATTAAGTAGATAAACCGTGTCATAACCAACACCGCGGCATATATGATGTTACCTTGTCGAACTTAGCACGACTACACATGTACATTCATAAGTCCATGAAATTTTTATCTAAAAGGTGCATCCCAGTCGATCAGATGCTACTTATAATTCTACAATGTGTTGGATGATGATATTTTGGACAACTAACATACGAGAAACAATTCTCTCTACAGCCGAAGGCGCACACATCCATGTTATTTATTACAACCTAAAATGAGAGAGAGAGAGAGAGAGAGAGAGAAAACAATAAAATGGCAAAATAAAGATGACAATAGTGGGCATATATGGAAAAAAGCTTCCGTCCCGTTATATATATAGTATATAACAACGAGCAATATTCAACCAACAAAGAAACACCACCACACTATACATAGGTGCTAAACAGCAGCCACAACACTGCCAACCCATCAGGGTTCAAGTTCTAGACTTGACACTGGTGCTCGCATTTTCCAGGAGATATGCGTTCAGTGCGAGGAGACGTTCCCATCGACTACCAAGAGGACCGTGGCATCTTCGTCATCTCAAGATGATGTGTCGGTCTCAGTCTCTTGAAGATGCTCATAGGGGTAAGGTGTGCATTCATAAGAGTGAGTGTATGTGTTATGTATAAGCGTCAACGTCTGTACTATGTTGAAAAAACACCCCCATACAACTCCAAGTAAACAACATAAGCTTCACTACCGAGTCGACAGAGTTGTCCACCGTGAGCAAGCCACCACAAAGAGAAGAAGCTGCACACCGACGAACATGAGCTCCTAGGCGGTGCCTTCAGAGAGAACACCTGTCAGTGTCAAAACCGGCGGATCTCGGGTAGGGGGTCCCGAACTGTGCGTCTAGGCGGATGGTAACAGGAGACAAGGGACACAATGTTTTTACCCAGGTTCGGGCCCTCTCGATGGAGGTAAAACCCTACTCCTGCGTGATTAATATTGATGATAGTACAAGAGTAGATCTACCATGAGATCAAAGAGGCTAAACCCTAGAAGCTAGCCTATGGTATGATTGTTCCTCGTCCTAGGACTAAAACCCTCCGGTTTATATAGACATCGGAGAAGGCTAGGGTTACACAGAGTCGGTTGCAATGGGAGAAGATCTACATATCCGTATTGCCAAGCTTGCCATCCACGCCAAGGAAAGTCACATCCGGACACGGGACGAAGTCTTCAATCTTGTATCTTCATAGTCCAAGAGTCCGGCCAAAGGTTATAGTCCGGCTATCCGGACACCCCCTAATCCAGGACTCCCTCAGTAGCCCCTGAACCAGGCTTCAATGACGACGAGTCCGACGCGCAGATTGTCTTCGGCATTGCAAGGCGGGTTCCTCCTCCGAATACTTCATAGAAGATTTTGAACACAAGGATAGTATCTGACTCTGCAAAATAAGTTCCACATATTGCCATAGAGAGAATAATATTTACACAAATCTAATCTACTGACATATTCCATAGCATGTCATCACGCCACAACCAAGCCTTTATTTGAACCATTTTTACTGTCCCATCTCAGCGCGTTTTACGAGGCGGTTTCCTTGGCACGTCTTGTCGAAGCAGAGATCGTGTCCCCTTTATTTACGGGATTCTCATCAATACGGACGTGGGTAACCCAATCGTGCCCGTTGGTGTGTCTCCTCGATCAAAGGCGAGTTCCAAACGGTCACGGGGAGGGCTCTTGGTATTCAACCTCTTATAAAGAGACCAAGGCCTTACTCCTTTCTTTTGATCTCAATCGAATTCTCCCTTCGCCTCGAGTTCCAACACCCAAGGCCCCAGATTTCAGGCGCTTCGGACCTTCGACGATGTCCGGCTCCGACCTTTGAGGCTGATGGACGCCTTCCTCCGTCACAGAGGAAGACGTGCTAAAGCTGAGAGAGGCCAGGTTTTTGACCGGCGAAATCTCGCATAGGCTGCCTGCTCACGGGCATGTTATTCCTACTCCCAAGCCTGGTGAGAGCGTGGTGTTCGTGTCTCACTTCCTCCGAGGGCTAGGCTTTGCGACGGATCCCTTCGTGAGGGGGCTCATGTTTTATTATGGGCTGGAATTTCATGACTTAGCCTTGGAGTCCATCCTCCACATCTCATCGTTCATTGTCGTGTGCGAAGCCTTCCTCCGTATTACTCCTCACTTTGGACTGTGGCTTAAGACCTTTAAAGTAGAGCCTAAGATGATTGAGGGACAGCACGCGGAGTACGGATGCGCTGTTATAAGCAAGAATGCTGACGCTCCATGGCCCGAGGGCTCCTTTAAAGAGGAGTTCAGCTTATGGCAACAAGAGTGGTTTTATATCACAGCTCCTAGGAGCACCAAGTGGGTGGCGCCGCCTGCTTTCCGCTCGGGTCCCCCGCCACGACTGGCGTCATGGGTCAATAAGGGGCTGGACTGGGGGTCGGCAAAGGACGTGCCCCTGTTGTAGGGCCGCATCCGATATCTCCTAGACAGAGACATCAGTCTGGTCGTGGTGACGCAGGTTATGTTAATTCGCTGAGTTCTGCCCTGCAAACGTCGCTCCCTCCGCCTGTGGGAGTTCAACCCGGAGGGACCATGAGTTCTCCAACATTTTCTTGGCATGACGCCCGTGGAGATGTACAAATTGTTCTTCGGACCACAAGTAGTGTGTCCGGATTCTACGGAGGACGCAGGTCTGAGCTGCAATCGTCCGGATACTCAAGTAAGTAGCCCTGTGCCCGGACACACCATCCATTCATTTATCACAACATCACCCTTAAAAGAGTGGTCTTTGAAACAAGAGTGGGTAGCGAAGGCGAAGTTAATCAGGTGTCCGGCCCCCCTTCCCGAGACCTCGCCGGATCCCGTGTTAACCAGGATGCTGGAGATCGTGCCTTTGGAAGAAAGCGAAGGGGGGGGGGGGACAAAGAAGCTGCTGCCTCCCCGAGGGAGGCTGTCTGGGAAGGAGGAATCGAAAATTCCTCTACTCAGGGGAGGAAGAGGACTGCCTCTGAAGACCCGGAGTCCATGGTCTCAAAGCGGGGGAAGAAATCTTCGCCAGAGGGTCCTGTGCCGGGGGATGCCTCGACCGTACTATGCCCTCAAGGGGATCAGCCCTCCACCGAGCCGTAAGTAGAGAGGGGAGGTTAAAAATGAGAGAAATCCTTGTTTTATTTCTGAGGAAAAATAACCGAAATTTTACCTTGTAGTTTGGATCTCAGCCCTTCTCAGCAGAGCTCATCTTCGGGGGATCTTCTTTCGCAGATGATGGAGAGCGGAACGCCTCCCCCTGCCGCACCGCCTTACGAGGCGGGCGATCCCGAGGTATCGTCGCGGAGGGTTTCTCCGAATCCGGCAGGGCCAGAAGGCAGTCATATGGCCCCCCAAGGCCATCCGTGTCCGGTCTTTGAAAAAGGCCATCGAACGAGTCCGACACCTCCTGGTGCTCGGTCGGATGAACTGAAGGATCTGTTAGGGCGGGCGTCTATCTCAGAGGAACACCGTACGTTGATGGGTACGGTAATTGAAAGGATTTCATCCGTTGAAAGCGGGTTGCACGAGGCCATCAAGAGTTTACTGACAGGTTTTGAGGTACGCGAGGTGGTGTACCTTTTGACAGTTCCGCATATAAGATGCGCCCTGTGTAGATAGTAGCCCCTGAGACTCTGTGTGTTGTCGAAGACGACAACACGCAGAGGATCATAGTCCCAGGTGTAATTTTGCCGCCTTCCTATGTAGGTGGCGAAGTGTCCGGTGGCCAGCCGGACCGATGAATTTGCCGAGCTAACGCGGCAACTTGACGTGGCAGATGCCAACATCGCGCTTGTCAACAAGCGGCTTGACGAGGCACAAGGTATGTAATTTCTCCGGAGACACCTGGTAAGAGGAGCTTGATGCCAGTATCTTACAGTGTGTGCGCTTGATGCAGATGGGGCCGCTGCCATGGAGAACCTTCGGGCGGAATTTACCTGAGCCAAGGAGCAAGCCAGGAGAAGATGCGGCTGCCGTAAAGGCAATTGAAGAGCTGAAAGCCGAACAGGCTGCTCACTGCCGAAGCAAGAAGGAAATGGCCGAAATGGCTGTGAAATTAAAGATTGCTGCTGACCACTGCAAGCTTCTTGAAAAAGAAGATCGGGCGGAGCGGACAGACCTGGAGAAGGCCACTACAGCGGCCAAGGATGCTCGTTCTGTGATGAGAGCGATGAAGGAGGAGCTGCGTCAGGCCGGAGATATCGCGGCTGGAAAGCCCTTTATGCTGCGGATGAAGTTCGGAGATCCTAAATACGCTCCGTTGGACCAGATGTGGAGTTGGCAGACGCATATCTGGATTGAGCTGCGAGTGCCGCTGATGCGACCGAACATTTCCGAGATCAGAAAGATAGCGAAGTGGAGAAGCTCTTCTGGTCACAATTCAACAATCCGGAGCGTCCTCTTCCGTTGACCAATCGTTTGGCCGAATGGGCCGAACTGAATAGGTTGTCCGGACTCGCCATGAAGGATGTCGTTAATCATCTGTGGCCGGAAAGGCCAAAGCCGAACAATTATTTTAGCTTGGTGCAGCAGTTCCTTGGTGCCGTGCCGCATATCAATGCGATGAAGAGGTCAGCATGCATAGAGGGTGCGCGGATGGCCTTTGCCCGTGTCAAGACATACTGGGCAGAGATGAAGGCCGCCGCTGTTGCATCCCAAGATTCGGACGGAGGCCGAATACCTGCTGAGCACTATTTTCAGGAAGTTCTGCAAGGCGCTCGTTTAATAGAGACGCAGTGCTTGAAGGATATTATGTTCGAATAACGTGTATTATTGTAAAACAATATTTTGATGAATTGTAGAAGGTTTTTATACTTGTACCTACAAGTATTATAATGCCTCATGTGCGGCCGTTGAGGTATATGTGTATATAATCTGAAAGATGGCAGTCGTCGGCTTCAGCCCCCACGCATATAATGCGGGGGTGTTCGCAGAAGGCGCATTCTCACACTTGATCCAACGTCTTGGTCCATGAAGGAGGTGATAGCGCAGCGAACTAGGCAATCGGACTATAATGCTTTATCACTTTCACTTAGCCATAGGAGTTTGACAGGGGGGCTACTATATAGCCCCTGGTGGCGCCGCGCTCGCCCGAACTCGGGGCGCGTGTGTGCCTGGCCGGGAAACGGCCCTTTGTTAATGCGGAGGAATCCCGAAGACTCCGATAGGTCATCGAGTGGTTGACCAGTCTCACGCTATATCATGACAGTCAGTTTTCGGCTTTCTCTACTGAGGTGCTCGCCTGGCTGAACCGGGGCACAATCGCAGTAGTTCTCCTGGTGCCACCTTAGCCGATAGAGCGGAATGTAAGGCAGCAAAACACTGGAGCCGGGCAAACCCAACATTTGACCAAAGACATGATTCGGAGCTGATGCATATAAGGCCAAACTCGCGACAACACTCCCTAAGGTATTCAGTCTTTATCAGAACGGGCTGAGCAGTGCCCATGATAATAAGCCCCTGGTGTCCAGGTACGTGCGAAATTCTGACGTGGCCACATGCCAAGACGCCAGCCTCCTCCTCGGTTATACTGTGAATCTAGGGGATGTGCATCAATAAGAGACAGTGAAAAAGGTTTATGCAGGGTCTTAATCTAAAGAGAATCCTTGGGACGGGTCCCTGCTGCACGTCTGCGCCTATGTCTCCGTTGCGCCGTGTCCTGGATGGGTGTAGCACGGTGTTCATCTGTAAAAGAGAGGAACTTAGTTGAAAGAAGAATAGCCGTGCGAAATATATGTTGTACTAAGTAAACAAAGTATAATTCAAGATGGGGAAAATTGAGCCTTATTGTCGCTTATTTTACATATGCGGAGCCCCTTGTATAGGGGTGTACGGCTAGAAAAACCTTTATCAATTATAAGTTTGCTCCGGACTCGCCTAGCCGTGTCCGTGGTCTTAATGACCTGTTAGATGCTTTTGTTGGTGAATCTGTTGTAATGTGTGGCTGTCAAGGCAACCGTATAGTCTTCTGCGCGCGAGGAACATTCAATGTTTACCTTTAGTGAGATGATGCCTCGTGGGCCGGGCATCTTAAATGTGAGAGATGCATAATGCTGTACTGCGTTAAAGCGGGCGAAAGCTTCGCATCCCAGTAGTGCTTGATAGCCACTTGAAAATGGGGCGATGTGGAAGGTTAGCTTTTCGCGGCGGAAGTTATCGGGGGAACCGAACATTACTTCTAGCAGGAGAGAACCCGTGCAATGGGCATCCGGGCCTAGCGTTACTCCTTTAAAGGAAGTGTTGCTATGGTGAATTTTTGTTGGGTCCATCCCCATTTTGCGGATTGTGTCCTGATATAGCAGGTTTAGACCACTGCCGCCGTCCATCAGGACTTGTGTAAAGTGGAATCCGTCGATTATCAGATCTAATACCAAGGCGGTCCAACCTATGTTCCGGATACTTCCGGAGTAATCCTGATGGTCGAAGGTGGTCGGTTTTAACAACCAGTGGCGAGACTCCTTTGTGATAGGCCCATGGCGCGTATCTCTATAGGCGCCACTTTGTTTTTCCCTTTTGTCACGTGAAGTAAGTTTACTGTTTTGACTTCTTGTGGGAAATTCTTTTGTTTCCCGGTGCTCTGCTTGTGGGGTTCGTCATCATCCTCACTTGGTGTATCGAGCCCCTTGTGTTCGGCGTTGAGTTTGCCGGATTGCTTGAAGACCCAACATTCTCTGTGGGTATGGTTTGCAGGCTTCCTGGGAGTGTTGTGGATTTGACATATTTTGTCCAAGATTTTGTTTAGGCTAGATAGCTCGTCCCTGTTACCCTTGAGGGGCAGCTTTTTCTTACCCTGCCGAGAGCTTTTGAATCCGGTGTTGACTGCCGTGCTCTTCGGGCTGTTTCCCTTATTTCGGCGCTGGTCCTTGACGCGGTTTCCCGTTTCCATCCCTGACTTCGGATGTACTTGGGTCGCTGGTGCTGCATCTTGCCAACCAGCTATCCTCTCCCGCGCAAAAGCGGGTCATGAGGCATGTTAATGCGGCCATTGTTCTTGGCTTTTCTTGGCCGAGGTGTCTGGCGAGGCATTCGTCTCGAACGCTGTGTTTGAAAGCTGCTAAGGCTTCGGCGTCCGGACAGTCGACTATCTGGTTCTTTTTAGTAAGAAATATGTTCCAGAGTTTCCAGGCTGACTCTCCGGGCTGTTGAGTTATATGACTTAAATCGTCTACATCCGGAGGCCGGACATAGGTCCCTTGAAAATTTGCCCGAAAAGCATCCTCGAGCTCTTCCCAACTTCCAATGGTGTTTTCGGGAAGGCCTTTAAGCCAATGCCGGGCTGGCCCTTTGAGCTTGAGGGGTAAGTATTTTATGGCGTGGAGGTCGTCTCCTCTGGCCATATGGATATGGAGGGTATAGTCCTCAATCCAGACTCCAGGGTCTGTCGTTCCGTCGTACGCCTCTATGTTTACGGGCTTGAATCCCGCTGGAAATTCATGGTCCAGCACCTCATCGGTGAAACATAGGGGGTGTGCGGCACCCCTGTATTTGGGTGTGCCGTAGTATTCGGATGTTTGTTGTGTTGCATTGCTTACTAAAGCTTGCTTTCTTGGCCCGTAGATAGATCTGTCCGGGCCATCTTTTTGATGCGAATCCTTGAGTGGGTCGCGTGCTGGCTTGTGTGTGGCGCCTCTTGCCGCTCTATATTGGCCATGGGGTCGTTTATCCGACTGGGTGGCTTCCTTATTTGTTGATTGCGGAGGTTCTAAGGCCTCCTCATCAAATTCAGGAAGGAGCTTTCGCTTCGGGTAGCTTATTGTGTGGCGACTGTCGCTGTATTTGTCTGCGGTGTTGAGTACTTTGCTCCACCTGATTCTGAGTGCATCTTCCGCAGTTTTGAGCTTCCGCTTCTACTTTTTCAGGCTACATGGAGTGGCGACGAGCCTTTTGTGGAGGTTCTTCTGCTCCAGCAACTTGTCCGGCGTGAGGTCGTCCGGACTGTTATCTTTGTTGGGGACGGGTTGTGCGGTTTGTTTATCCAAGTTGCCTTGTTAGGACGGTTGCTCGATGCCATGTTCATCGTTCGCCGGCTCACCCTGCTCTGTGGCTGGGTCTGTATGACCGCTGTCTTTGTCGAGGTGGGGCTTGGAGCGGCGCTTATGTCGCCGCTTTGACTGCTTTTCGGAGGAACTTCCCTTCGTTGCGTCCTCCCGTTCGTCCTCGTCGTTTCCTTTGGGTGTGTCCACCATGAATACATTGTAGGATGGGGTGGATGTCCAGTGCCCTGTGGGTGCTGGTTCCTGTTTGCCTCCTACATCGTCGTCCATGCCGTCGATGTCTTCGGAGTCGAAGTCAAGCATGTTGGTTAAATCGTCGACAGTGGCTACGAAGTGGGTGGTGGGTGGGCGTCGAATTTCTTCGTTGTCCGCATCCCAATCCTGTTGGCCATAATCCGGCCAGGGCTCTCCTGAGAAAGAGAGAGACCTTAGTGAATTCAGAATGTCGCCGAAGGGCGAGTGCTGAATGATATCTGCGGCGGTGAATTCCATAATAGGCGCCCAATCGGATTCGATTGGCAAGGGCGCGGAGGGTTCGGAGTTTAGAGCAGGGTCCGACACCTTGGAGTCACGGGCTTCGCAGAGGATAAAGCTGGTGTTTGGCTCGATCGCCATTGAGACTGCAGCCCCCGAGGCGGTGTCTAGCCACCCGCCCTCGATCGGCGCAGTTGGCTCTGAGCTAAGGGTCAGAGCTGTTGCGGGCACGGCCTCCAGGGAACTATTCGGCGGTAGAGCTAAGTCATGCCTATCATGACAGTGCGGCGCGCTTGGTTGTGGCTCAGATCCGTCGAAGATCAAGTCTCCGCGGATGTCAGCCGTGTAGTTCAAACTTCCAAATCTAACCTGGCAGCCAGGGGCGTAGCTTTCAATCTGCTCCAGATGGCCAAGCGAATTAGCCCGCAGTGCAAAGCCGCCGAACATGAAGATCTGTCCAGGGAGAAAGGTCTCACCCTGGACCGCATCGTTGTTGATGATCGGAGGAGCCATCGGGCCTAAAGGCGACGACACAGAGGAACTCCCAATGAAAGCACCAATGTCGGTGTCAAAATCGGCGGATCTCAGGTAGGGGGTCCCGAATTGTGCGTCTAGGTGGATGGTAACAGGAGACAAGGGACACAATGTTTTTACCCAGGTTCGGGCCCTCTCGATGGAGGTAAAACCCTACTCCTGCTTGATTAATATTGATGATATGGGTAGTACAAGATTAGATCTACCACGAGATCAAAGAGGCTAAACCCTAGAAGCTAGCCTATGGTATGATTGTTCTTCGTCCTATGGACTAAAACCCTCCAGTTTATATAGACACCGGAGAGGGCTGGGGTTACACAGAGTCGGTTACAATGGGAGGAGATCTACATATCCGTATTGCCAAGCTTGCCTTCCACGCCAAGGAAAGTCCCATCCGGACACGGGACGAAGTCTTCAATCTTGTATCTTCATAGTCCAAGAGTCCGGCCAAAGGTTATAGTCTGGTTATCCGGACACCACCTAATCTAGCACTCCCTCAACACCAAACTGGAGCACCACCACCACCTGATCCAAAGCATCAAGATTTTCATCTGGAGCACCCCAAAGTCCAAGGAGCAACCACGACGAAGCCTTTCAGAAGATGACTCCGTCGGGGACGCTGCCCCTGTCGGCCTAGCCAAAACCAGGCAGGGGTTTCACTCTGGTAAGCATGCTTCGCCTCCAACCAGGGTGTGGCCGACACGAGAACATCTACCACACAACCGCCATGGAATGCCAATCCCAAGCCACCATGGCGCCCACGCAGCTAAGGTGGATAGCAAGCACCTGAGCTGTGAGCTCAACCCGTGAGCACCGCCTCTCCCACCATCAGGGTCGGCGCCTTAGAGACAAGACAACCTAGAGATCATCCATGGCCTAGGCAATACACCGACTGGTTGGCCCCAACCACCAACGGAGCCGCTGGCTACCATCTTGACCAGCTCGGTCTAGGACTAGGACCAACCAGTTCGAGGAAAAGGTAAAAATGCAGGAGCGGACCATGTTCATGACTGGCACCCATAAACCCTTATGGGTGCCAACCATCCCTTCTTTCACTTCTCTAAACACCACCCCTATGACGCCTTACCATGGTTCCCTACCCGACACCATACGTGGCAAGCACCGGCCACCCACTCACCGGATCGGGCACCACATGCCACCATGGAAGGACTCTGGAAGCATCTACCTAGGCTGCCCCGCAAACGAGCTGACGCCAGAGCCACGTCCAACCATAGCCGCGACATGGCCTACCAAGCTACCATGGATCGCTTCACCACCATCAAACCTTCACCATGGTGCCAAGTAGTACGCCCAAAGCATTGCTACTTGTGATAGGTGTTGGGATTCCCCGAAGAGGAAGGGTGATGTAGTATATTAGTAGATAGTATTTCCTCAGTTAAGAACCAAAATTTATTGAACAAATAGGAGACACCACACAAACAAGATAAGCGGCACCTGCACACACACACACACACACACACACACAAAGCAAATGCTTGCACCCAACGAAGCAAGAGGGTTGTCAATCCCCTTGTTCTCGCCAATTGCAAGGATTAACTCTAATAGTGGTAGATATATAAAATAAATAAAGTAAAATAAAAACAACGAGCAAATTTAGGGTTTTAGTAAATATGGAAAATGGACCCTCGGGCCATAGGTTTACTAGAGGCATCTCTTTTTTGAGCATAACAACGGTGGGTAAACAAATTACTGTTGGGCAACTGACAGAATAGTGCATAGTTATGATGATTCTTCATGTCATGATCAATATATAGGCATTACATCCGTCACAAGTAGACCGCATGATCCAACAACATCTACTACTATTACTCCACCCCAGGACTGCTATCCAACATGCTTCTCAAAGTATTAAGTTCATGACAAGCAGAATAATGCTTAAGCAAGATGACATAACACTACTAGGAAAAGGGCTATAGATAGGATTGGTACTAATGGCGCACCAGGGAAGTAGTGCGCCACTACTATATACTAATGGCGCACCTGTTGGTGATGCGCCATTAGTGTGGAAGACACTAATGGCGCACCAGAAACAGGATGCGCCACTAGTATTAATTTTTTTCCATTTTTCCATACATACTAATGGCGCATCAGGTCGACAATGCACCATTACTAGTTCTAACTAGTGATGGCGCACCAGGCAGAGAGTGCGCCATTACTGTAATTTTTTTCTTATTCTTTTTTTTGCAAAACTACTAATGGCGCACCGTTTCACAGTGCGCCATTACTAGTTTAAACTAGTAATGGAGCACTATTACACGGTGCGCCATTAGTATATATATTTATATTTTTTACTTTTTTGCAAAACTTCTAATGGAGCACCACCTGCAGGTGCGCCATTAGTAACCAGGGTTACTAATGGCGCGTTTCCTTGTGGTGCGCCATTAATAACCTGGGACCCCAACAAGATATTTTGGACAGCCCCACACCTACCCACTCACTTTCCCCACTTCATTCCCTCCACCTCCTTCTCCAAGCTTTCGGCTGCCTCCTCCTCCTCACCTCATTTCCACCATAGATTCATCAAAATTAAGTGGTGAAATTACCTTTTTTTGATAGGTAAGTAAGGGGAAAGCTATCTTCATGATGTAGATCTACTTTTTTTCTCCCTAGCTCGCTCCAACAACGTGCACATGCACTTTTTGTGGCCTAGCTAGATCTATGTATGTTTGTGGTGTTGCATGTGTTTGTGGTGTTGCATATATGTTTGTGTTTGAAGGTACCGGTATTTGAAATGCGATAGTTGCCAATATTTTGCTGGAATGTTTTGATTCATTTCCGTTTCGGCTAGAATTTTGGCACGATGCATTCTTTTTGGTCCTATTTTTAGGGATTGGTCATGCCAAATTTTTCTTGGTTCTAAAATATCGTTTTGCTCTACCCTGCAGGCGACCATGGTCCGCACGATGACTGAAGGCATCGTGAATAGGTTTTTGAGCTCCGTGAAGGCCAAGATGCTTCAAAAGAACGAGACGAAGATAAGATGCCCGTGTCGAAGATGCAAGCTAAAGAGCCTTATTGCGGACCCGGATTCCGGGCAGGTGTGGGACCACCTGTTCTTGCGTGGTTTCATGGATGGCTATCGGTGGCAAGGTGATGAAGATGACTATGAAGTCGTCCATGGCCGGGGCCGGGCAAGAAATGAGGAAGGGCAACAAGACAAGTACCACCGCGGCGAGGGCGGGCGAGAAGACGAAGAATCTCTAGGACATGATCACGACGGTGATGCTGTACATAGTCATCATGTAGAAGATGCCGTACATGATGATGAGGAAGATCAAGACGAAGGGCATGATCATGAAGATGAAGATGCCGGAGCAGACAACGATGGAGGCTGGGTGCAGGACCCTCATATTCAAGAGCTGCTTCTCAAGCAGACGGATAACGCAAGAGCTGCCGCCCGAGAGAAAGCCAAGCTGGATCAACTGGAGATAGACGCGATTACTCCATTGTATGAAGGATGCAGGCCCGAGGATACCCGCCTGAAAGTAATGATCATGGCTCTAGAGATGAAGGTAAAACACAAAATGACCGACGCATGCTTCGACGAGAACATGCCATTCTGGCACGGACGTCTTCCCAAGGGGAACAAGTGCCCGACCAGTTCAAGGAGGCGAAGAAAATCGTGTGTCCTCTAGATTTACCGCACGTGAAATACCATGTGTGCATGAACAATTGTATCATTTATCGGGACGAGCACACGGAGTCTACCATATGTCCAGTGTGCGGCGTCACTCGATACAAGAAGAGGAAGAAAGCTCCTCGAAAATCGGTGTGGTACTTTCCGATCACTCCTCGTCTGCAGCGGTATTTCACGGACCCTAAGGTAGCAAAGCTCCTGCTTTGGCACGCGGATAGGGAGGAGAAGAAGCGGGAAGATGACGGAAATGATCCGGAGATAAATAAAAAAGACAAGATGCTGAGTCACCCTAAGGATGCGAGCCAGTGGCAAGCGTTGAACTTCGAATACCCAGAATTTGGGAAGGATCCAAGGAACATCATGCTGGGCGCGAGCACCGATGGAGTCAATCCATTTGGCAGCCAGAGAAGCACACATAGCACCTGGCCTATGTTTGTGTGGATGTACAACCTTCCCCCCTGGTTGTGCATGAAGAGGAAGTACATTCACATGAGTATGCTAATTGAAGGGCCGAAACAACCAGGGAACGACATCAATCTGTATCTGGGGCTGCTGAAGGAGGAGCTAGAAACGCTGTGGAAAACGCCAGCCAATACGTGGGACGCCGCAGAGAAAGAATATTTCCCTATGAGAGCCGCACTGCTCATGACAGTGCACGACTATCTCGGTTATGGATATCTCGCGGGGCAGGTAGTCCACGGATTTTCTGGATGCGTAAGGTGCATGGATGACACAATGTATCGCCAGCTAGATAGAGATCCTGGGTCTTCGAAAACCGTGTTCATGGGACATCGAAGGTGGCTTCGCAATGATGACCCGTGGAGGAAACGCAAGGATCTGTTCGATGGTGAAACCGAACCCCGAAAATGCCCGTGTATGAGGAGCGGCGAGGAAATAGACGAGCTGTTGAAAAATAGGAAAGACTGCCCACTGCCGGGAAAGAAGAAAAAGGCGCCAGAGCCGGGAAAGAAACGAAAGGCGCCAGAGCCGCTGCTGAAGGTATGGAAAACGAGGTCTGTTTTCTGGGACTTGCCATACTGGAAGATCCACCGTCTGCCTCACAGCCTTGATGTCATGCATATCACGAAGAACGTGTGCGAGAGTCTGCTTGGTACCCTGCTCAACATGCCAGAGAGGACCAAAGATGGGCCGAAAGCAAGGGCAGACTTGAAATCAATGGGCATCAGGCAGGAACTTCACGCTAATGATGATGATGATGATGATGAGGCGAAGCAGGACACAGAAAGTCGTCGCAAAGGCAAAAAGGCCAAGAAGACCGGAAATGACTACCCTCCTGCGTGCTTCACTCTAAGTCAGGAGGAGATCGAGCAGTTTTTCACCTGCCTCCTAGGAGTAAAACTTCCTTACGGTTACGCGGGGAAGATAAGAAGATACCTAGACCCACCGAAGCAGAAGTTCAGCGGGATGAAGTCTCACGACTGTCACGTGCTGATGACGCAGATACTTCCAGTTGCAATCCGTGGGATCATGGACGCGCACGTCCGTGAAACGCTATTTGGCCTGTGCAAATTTTTCGACGTCATCTCTCGGAAGTCGGTTGGCGTGAGGCAACTCAGAAGGCTACAGGAAGAGATCGTGGTGATACTATGCGAGCTTGAGATGTACTTCCCGCCCGCATTCTTCGATGTTATGGTGCATCTGCTGGTCCATATCGTGGAGGATATCATCCAACTTGGGCCGGCATTCCTGCACAGCATGATGCCGTTTGAAAGGATGAATGGTGTCATCAAAGGATACGTTCACAACATGTCACGTCCAGAGGGAAGTATAGCCAGGGGCTTTTTGACCGAAGAGTGCATCTCCTACTGCACGAATTATCTAGGCATCGAGAACCCCGTTGGTCTGCCCGTCAACAGGCACCTCGGCAGGCTCGCTGGATGGGGTCACCGTGAGGGTCGCCGCGAAATGCATGTCGACTTCGAGGGTCGACTCGCCGACTTTGAAAGAGCAAGACTTCGACAAGTACGGCGACCCGAAGATCGAACATGACGACGACGATGAAGTAGCAGCACACACCACAAGAAGAAGCAGGACCACCCTACCTAAAGGACGTCCGTTCCATAGAAGAACTCCATTTGCAAAAAAGAAGGGCAAGAAGATTGTGAATAGATAGCTAGCTCAGATCGATTGTATTTAAATCGTAGTCTTCATTTCTCGATTGTATTTCATGGGCACTTTCTGATATCATGGATATTTTTAAATTTCATGGGCACTTTTTGAATTCATGAGGACACTTGATCTCGATCCCCCTCCATCTCGATCTCGATTCCCCCTCCATCTCGATCTCGATCCCACCCGCACCCTCCCCCGCTAGCTAGCTCCACCGCCACCGACGACCCAGCGCAACCCTCCCCCGCTCCACCGCCGCCGACAAGCACCCGGCCCCCTGCACCCCTGGGGGGGTTATTACTGTTTTTATAAAAAAAATATTACTTTTATGATTTAAACAAGTTTGAACATATTTAAACACAAATAAATATCAAACAAGATTTAAAATGCATAAAAAATATTGGGGAGCCTGGGAATCGAATCCAGGACCTCCTGGTGTGTGTGCTGCGTATTGACCAGTCGGGCTAGTGGGCAGGGTCTGTTGTAGATAGGGTTAGGTTGTATATAACCTGACAAGTCGGGCTAGATTAAATTACTTATGGCGCACCCCTCGGTGGTGCGCCATTGCTATGGATGTACTTATGGCGCACCCCTGGGTGGTGCGCCATTGCTAAGCCTCCCCCCACACTAAAATCCCCAATCTCCATTTCTTTCTAATCCCTCCCCTTCCTTGTCTCACCCGCGCCTGACCACCACAGCCCACCACTTCCCCCGTGCTCGCCGTCCCCGGCCATGCTCGCTTCCCCCGCCGCACCCGACCACCTCCCTCACCGTCCCCCCTCCGCCTGCGCCCGCGCCCTCGCCGTCCCCCTCCCCCCACGGCCCCGCCTACGTCAACCTCCCTCCCGAGCGCGACAGCTAGGGTTCCTAGCCGCCGCCACCGCTGTCGGCCCGCCGCCGCGGCGCGCCCAGCCGGCCGAACCCTCCACTGCCCCGCCTCCGGTACAGGACCCCAGCAGCGCCTCCCCCCATCAAGCAGCCGCTCCCACCAGCGGCGCCCCCCTCCCTGGAGCAGGCGCTCCTGCCCAGCAACGCTGCCGCCCGGAGCTATGCCGACGACCAGTCCGTAGGCAGGTAGCCACCACTCCTTCGTCCTTCTTCCCTCTTCCCTCATCCCCCTCCCTCCTTCCTCTTGCATCCTCTGTTCATTTTTTTGCTTGCTGCGTGATTTTTCCAGAGCATGCTCAAGTTTACATGTGAAAGGATTGTGCTTGATAGGTGTTTGTGATAATGCCTCTAAGGGAGGGGGGCATCGCGTCATTAGTCTCTGTATCAGAGTCTTTTTTACCTTAGTTTGCAGAAATATGAAATTAAGCCTTACTTAGTAACAATGTTTCAAGGAGATCAATTTGGAAGCTCTGCTTCACAGGATGCCTTCAGACACTTGCACATATCTTTCTAACTCATGCATTATTTCATCTATTAGACACTTCAAAGTGATGGCTATTTCCTTTACCTTAGAGGAAAAACAAAATAATATCTTCTACTTTGCCTAGAGGAAATATAATTTCATGGACTACTTGTTATATCAAATTTTTAGCTAAGTTTTGTCTCCCTGCGAAAATTGGGCAAATTCCTTCTCAAAATCACATGTTTTAACTAGGAAGAACCTGAGACACTATGGCATCAACACTTGTAAGAAAAAAATTGCAGGAGAATGAAGATTATATTAAAAATGGTATTAGTAGTGGTAAACAAGCATATAATCCCTCCCAGGTAGTAACAATAACTTTATGCAGGAGAGTGAAAGAAGAAGCATAGGCGATCAGGTTCGATCACGGTTGGAGAAAAATTGAGGCGTTTGTTGGCTCCAAGACAGTGATACAGGTATATACATGTGCTCTCCTTACTTGATCATACAGAAGATTTTCATATAAGAGTTACGTTTCAAGTTGCTGAACCTTTTCATATAAGTTTGCTTCCAAGGAGTTGTTCTCTGTCTGGTCCAATTCTGAAGAAATAAAAAGTGAATAGTTTGTTTGTTCCCTGTGTGGTCACTCTATTTTTTGAGTACTGACATTAGTTATGTTTGTTAGCAGCAAGATATTTAAATGAAGCTTGTTCTTTTTCAATTGTTCAACTAATGCCATGAAACTGAATATAGTAGTTGAAAACCCTGTTTTTCTTCCTGATCGTGAAAAATTGAAGTCCTGTTTGTGTTTTGGTTTTGTTGGTTGACAATTATGTTTAGTTTTTCATTTCATGGGTGCTGTAAAATGTGCAGGTGGTGAGTTGAGGCTCAGCATACAGCTTGTTTGGACTAACCAAGAGGACGAGGTATGTTGCTTGCCCAAGCTAAGTGACACGTACGCGCCAAGTTTTCTGTTATATAATTACCTGTTAGTGCTTAGTTAAACTGCATGATACGGCCATAGCAGATGGATGGTACTAGGTGTTGTTTTGTTTCTTGCCAATGTATTCAGAGAGCAGATGTGCCACTGCAGATTTCTTTTCTTGAAGGCAGCTCACATAAGTTGAGCTACAAGTGAACAACTTGCTGCTATTAGATCTGGAATGGAAGCTCACATAAGTTGAGCTGATTTTTGTCCATATGAAAGCAGAGGACCATATGGTCTGTGGCCTTTTCATCCATATGAAAGTAGAGGCACATTGTGGTGCTAGTTTGCTGGGTTTTGTCTCCGACCATCGTGTCGTGATGAATTTGCAGGTACCCCGAGAGGCCCTTGAGTTTGCCGGAATGTCGATTAACTTCCGTTCCGGCAAATTCGGGTACTCCATATGTCCTATTTCAGCAAAGGTCATGCTGAAATTTTCCGTGAATTTTAGCATGACTTTGCTAAAAATAGGACATATGGGGTACTTGCGATAATGCATGGGCCGGGGTATCTTAGTACTTAATTAAGTAGGATCAACTGCCCCTTTATTCTTCCTGCATTAAACCATAGGTGGCAATAGAGCCAAGTGATTAGGCCCAACTTAGAATTCTCCTTAGCATCGATAAACCCTAGATGATAAACCCAACATAGGTGGCAATAGAGCCAAGTGATTAGTGCCTAGTGATTAGGCCCAACCTAGGGTGCCTCGGCATCGATAAACCCTAAATGATGAAAACTTAACTTGGCTGCCCCGGATGCCTCGGTGTCGATGAGAACCTAAATGATGTACGCTTAGGCTTTTAGGGTGCCTCGGCGTCGACAAACCCTAAATGATGAAAGCTTAGGCTTTTAGGGTGCCTCGGTGTCGACAAACCCTAAATGATGAGACCATGATCTTGTTTCTTGACAATAACCAACTTTTTGACCAAACTTTTTTCCTATTTAGAGCGAAACATGGCCCACAACGATGAGGCCGGTGGTTCGGGCGGCAAGCAATTCTGGGAGCTGTCCCAGGAGATGGAGGAACAACCTCACCGCTATGAGGACGCCGCGGAAGACACCGATCCTGATTACACAACCCCTAGTGGCGTCGGGGATGACACCACTGATGGTGCCGCCGAGGATGCCACCACTGATGATGGCGGCGCACACACAGATGGCAGCCAACCGAAGAAGCAAAGGAAGGACCGGCGCCCGAATGCGCTCCGCACCCTCAAGGAGGAATTCACTCAAGTGGACTCCGACGGGAATCCAATGGAGCCCAAACATATAGTCAAGGGGTACTCGCTTCAGCTCGGGTGCATTCTCCGGAGCACCGTCTCGATCAACACCGAGAACCTTAGGCATAAGGACCGAGGGAATTTGCGCAACCTCCTCTTCACGAAGCTGCACGAACGATACAAGTTCCCCGCCGAATTTGAAAACACACGCCTCTCAGGGAATAAAGTGAACAGTGCCGCCCTCACGAAGATGAGCACGACCCTGTCTACTTGGAAAAGCGCGGTGAAGAGAATGATTGATAAAGGTGATAGTTATGAGAAGATCAAGGCGAAATATCCTTTGATGAGCGAAGATGAGTACAAGGAGTTCAAGATCAAGTGCGAGAGCAGTGCAACCTCCGAATCAAGGCAGTGGGGGAAAGAAATGCGGGAGTTGAACTTAGGGGAACACAAACTCGGTCCCGGCGGTTACAGAGTGGCGGAGCCTATATGGGACAAGGAGGACGCGGAGCGTGCCGAGCAAGGCCTACCGCCCCGCTTCGAGAAATACAGCGGTGACAAGCAGACCAGGAACTATGTCAGGGCCCGGTACAAGGAGGACCCGATAACAAAGGAGCTTACCACGGATCCGAAGACCAGGGCGCTTGAGCTTCTTCTGGTAAGGAATACACCCCGCGTAATTAGCTCCATATGGTTGCACTCTAATTAATCCCCAATATTTCTAAATGGTTCACGTTCCTTTCGCAGGACACTGAAAGCAGTAGCGCGGGGTCGTCTAAGAGCTCCCCTTTCGACACCCCTTTAAATAGGGCGTTGAACGTAATGAAAAACAAGGATAAGCTCACTAAGCCGACATCAGCTGGTCGTGTGGCCGGCAAAGGCTTGTCCACAAAATGGGGGTCATACTATACCGCTGGTGTGCGGAAGGAGAAAAAGACCAGCTCGGAAAGCCAGACGCGCGAGGTTGAAGAACTCAAGGCACAAGTGGCGCGGATTCCGGAGCTTGTCCAAGAGCAAGTGCAACAACAACTTGGAACGACGCTCAACGCCATGGTGCCTACGTTGATTCATGGGCTGACGACGTGGATTGCGGGCGGCCAACAGGGGCCTCCCCCGGTTCCCAGCTTCACGGCCAGCAACTCGCACAGCGCGCAGGCGGCGCCATTGGTGTCTCCGGTGGCGGCGCCATTGGTGTCTCTGCGGAGGGGTATTCGTGTCTCGGCACCGGCATGGGCATTGGAGCTTAATGCACCCGGGTGTACGCCGGCCGGCACCTCGCCAGCAAGCGCCCCCTCCGTCAGTTGCACGCCCGCCGTTGGCGGTGCCTCGACATTAGCCGAGCTCGATGACATCACGGTAACCAAGCCTCTCGGCCGATGACTTCATCTCCTTGCCTTTGACTGGGCATCCCTGACGCCCTGTACATGTTTTTGCAGGGCACCGCCGACGTTCCTTGCACTCTTCTGCACTTCGTGGGCGCCGAGTTGGTCGATGTCGCCAAGGGCAGAATCGTTCAACCGGGCAACCCCATGTTCCACGGTAATCCGATGCCACCCACAATGTATAGGGTTGAAGTGGTTCGGGTGCTGCCAGGCTGCGACGAGCTGTTACCTCCGATTCGACCCGCTGGGGCCGACGAAGAAGATGAGATGACCCTCAGCACCTGCGTAAACTGGCCCCTGCTTTGGCCGAAGAGCCAGATTCGTTTGGGGGCGGGGGACACCACCCCACAGACAAGACCGCCAGTCGTGCCGGCGCCAAGCCATGGCAAGAACGCCGCAACGCTACCGGACCTGCCGGACATCCCTATGGCACAGGATCCGGACAGCCCTATGGCACAGGATCCGGACGGCGACGACAACGACGACGGTACATTTACCAAAGTTGATAAGTACTTTGCCGAACATGGGTACGCTGACGAGTTCTGCGGGCCTCTTTCTCAAGAACCCAACCAAGACGACCGCGATCTAGCTGGTACGGCGGAGAAATCCAATTGCAACAGGCGTCGTCTGGCGTTCAGTTCTCAGGACACGCCTCCAGCTCCCACCTTCACCAAGCTCAGATAGCTGAGGTGCAAAATATTATCAGCCCCAACACGCTCAAGAAGGCAGTCTGTGAGCAGAACTCGGTCCCATTACAGGAGATCAAGAAGAAGGGACGGAAACGAAAGACTAACAAGGGCGCCGGTGCGAGCCAGCCGGCACCGAGTTCGATCCGTGCTCAGGACGGGCCACCTTCACCTAAGGATATCTCGAGGAGGGTGCATGTGGCAGGTAGGGTGATGCTACCGCCAAATATGCTGAATGCTGCAACCGGTGCTATGCGGAGTCTGCACGACAGTGTTCTTTCTTTGGAGAAGCAGCGTCTCAGAGAGAAGGATGTGGCATACCCGGTTTTCGTGGCCAAGGTGCCAGAGGGCAAGGGCTTTGTGGATGGCGACATCGGGGGTACGATCGTCCTGCGGTTTGATGACATCTTTGCTATGTTTAACCTTCATCCGTTGCACTGAGTATGGAGTATGGAGATGCGGATCATTAGAGACAAGACCCCGGACATCGTGATAGTCGACCCCTTCTACATGCGTGCCAAGCACTTGAGCAGCGCTGGGGACCGCCAAGTTGCGAGTTCACACCTCGAAGGCGTCATTCTGGCAAACCCAGATAAGGATAACTTCCTTGTGGCTTACTTTCCCGAGTAAGTCATCCCTTAACCGCCCCGTAACATATGATTTCTTAGATTTCGATCGTTCTTTTTTTTCTAACATTCCGTGTTCTGTGCAGTGACACACATTGCACACTCATCCTCTTAAGCCCGAAATATTCCATGGCCACGTATTTAGACCCAAACCGTAACTCCAAGATAGACTACACAAATGTCAAGAAAGTTCTTGATGATGTTCTCCCCGCCTACGCCAAATCTGGAGGCACCTTCACCAGGGCAGTTCGTAAGTACGGCAAGCACATGTTCTCACACAATACGAAGTTCTGCTGCGTCAAGCAGCCGCCTGGCGGTCAGAAGGATGCCTACTACGCCCTCCATCACATGCGAGCGATCGTAAGGGACCATCATCAACTTCTGCTACCAGATAATCTCAAAGATTGGGCCGCGAGCTTGTCGGCAGTCCAGGACGCGGACCTCAGACAAGAATTCTTTCGCATCCAGTCGGAGTTTGCGGACATCATCCATCAAGAAGTCCTTCATACCTTGGGGCAGTTCTTCCTTAGATATCAACCGTCCAACAGTGATATAGATGAAATGCTACAAATGTAGGGTGACAACGACTGCGATTTCATGACCATCACGATAGACGGCGGCTTCATCCATGTTCCTGTCCGATGAGTCGAGTCGAAAGTAGTGATGTGTAGTTCTGAAACATTGATTGGCTCATGTTGTAATTATACTTTAATGAATTCATATGTCTCTTTGGTTTGGACAGTCGTTCAACTTAGATGTAATCGATGCTATTTATTAGTAGGACCATGAATCGTGCTATTAATGTCTTGCTTTTCTTTTCCGATCCTTTTGTTGCATACTTACATATTGCTTATGTATTGTCTGTTGTTTGGCTTGTGCATAGAGATGCCGTCGTATGTCGTGTACAAGGGTAAGGTTCTCGGAGTCTACGACGACTGGGAGGAGTGTCGGAGACAGGTTCACCGTTTCAGCAGTAATAGTTACAAAGGGTACACCACTAGGGCGGAGGCCGAATCTAGATACGCCCGCTATCTAGAGGGAGAGAGGAGGGAGCGTTGGAGGAACCGGATGAAGACCAGTTTGATCGCGATGATGCTCATCGTGATGACCACATCTCTCTTCTATGTGATGGTAGTTTAGATGATCGATATCGACTTGTAATGTGAAGACAAACTCGATACTCGCGGTCTTGAGACTTGTAATGTTTTATCTTTGTTTGGTCTTTTGAATTCGGAGACTAATATGATGAATTGTATTCGGAGACTAATCTTCTATTGTATTCGATGAATCTGATGTTGCTGTGTGCTGCTGTCTATATTCTATCTAATAATATATTTTATATTTTGTCTAATAATATATTTTGTAACCTGCGCAAAAATCAGAAAAGGAAAAAAAACCAAATATTCATACTAATGGCACATCACCACCAGGTGCGCCATTAGTATGCCAAAGGATACTAATGGCGCATCAATAGAGAATGCGCCATTAGTATGAAAAAGCCATGCTTACGTAGCCCCCCGGGAGGCACACTAATGGCGCATGCTGTTACATACTAATGGCGCATGCTATTACATACTAATGGCGCACTAGTTGGTGCGCCATTAGTAAGATATACTAGTGGCGTGCTACTAATGGCGCACTGGTAATGCGCCATTAGTAGGCAAAACCAGTGCGCCATTAGTAGGCCTTTTCCTAGTAGTGTAATATATACAAAGTAAAACAAAGCAATATGTTTGAACCCTGACGTTTTATCCTTAGTGGAAACAATACAATACTTGCCTTGCAACTCCTCCTGTCATAGAGTAAGGACACCATAAGATTGAACCTATTACCAAGCACCACTTCCACCGAAGATAAATCAATCTAATTGTCCAAAGAAGATAGACTGATCAGAGAGAATTACAAGGCTAAAAAACACACATAAATAGATCTTAGAAAAGATTCAAATATTTTAAATGAATAGTCTGATAATGAACCCAAAATTCATCGGATCCCAACAAATACACCGCGAGAATAACATCGAATAGATCTACGAAGAGATCAAGATCAAAGAGAGAGAGAGAGAGAGAGAGAGAGAGAGAGAGAGAAAGTCATCTAGCAACTGGTGAGGACTCATAGGTCATACGGGAACTAGTCACACATCGTCATGGAGGAAGCAATGTTGATGAAGATTGCCTCTCTAATGGTTTCCCCCTCCGGCAGAGTACTGAAAAAGGCCTCCAGATGGGATCGCGGAAGAACACATGCTTGTGGCAGCGATAAATTGTTTCGGGCCTCGCTTCCTTTTTTGGGAATATTAGGGAATTTGTTGGCCTGATATTAGGTCAAACAAAGCCACTTGGGCCCCACAAGTGCTGATGGGGCGCACCCCTTGAGCTTGTCGCTCCCTCATGCATCTTATGGTCTCTCCCAGAAGCTTTTAGGGTCTCTTCTGGTCGGAAAAAATCACCGTAAAATTCATCATGTTTGGACTTCGTTTGGTATGATTTTTCTACAAAAAAAAAGAAATAGGCAAAGAACAAGAACTGCCACTAGGCACTAAGTTAATAGGTTAGTCATAAAAATAACATAAAATGACATATAAAGCATACACGATTGATAATATAATAGCATGAAACAATCAAAAATTATAGATATGCTAGAGGCGTATAAGCATCCCCAAGCTTAATCCCTACTTGTCCTCGAGTAGGTAAATGATAAAAACATAATTTTTGATGTGAAATGCTACTAACATGTTTTAATCATGTAATTCTTCACAGTATGAATATTGGGAAATTATGATTTATTTGATATGAAAATGATAATATGCAAGAATACTAGAAAATAATAATCCCTTCAAATAAAAAGTGCTAAAGAATGTTATTCCCACTCATTTAATCATGTAAGCATGACATAGCTCGGTCTTCCTAACATAAAGTATAAATCATGAACACCTTAGTGCCAAACCAAGCAATTGTAGCATACTCTTTCTCACTTCTGCCTTTTCAACTTAACTTAATACATGAGCGGGAGCCATGGACTTAGCACTTTGGATGGCAAATAGAATGATGATAGGGGTTTATAAGGGAAGACAAAAGTTTGAGAAAGTCTCACATCAACTCAGCGGATCATTAGGCAATGGAGAGGCCTTACAATCAATATCAATGCGAGAAGTAGGGATTTCCATGCAACGGATGCACGAGAGCTATAAGTGTATGAAAGCTCTCTATATGAAACTAAGTGGGTGTGCATCCAACTTTCTTGCTCATGAAGATCTCGAGCATTTGAGGAAACTTGTCATCTGAATATACAAGCCAAGTTCTATAATGTAAAATTGCCACTAATATGTGAAAGTTACAAATCATGGAGATTATGTATATGAAGAACATGGTGCTACTTTGAAGCACAAGTGTGAAACTCCCATTTTCTATTTTCTCTTTTTTAGAACAATATCATGAACCTCTCCTCACTTTTTCGAGGACTCATTAGTCTCCACCATTCTTTTCCTCACTGGGACAATGCTATAATAATGATGAGCATCACACTTTTATTACTTACAACTCGATAAACTAAAAGAATATGACTCTATATGAATGCCTTTGGCAGTGTACCAAGATGTGCAATGATCTAGCGTAACATGTATAACAATGATGAATGGTGGATTTGCCACAAATACCATGTCAGTTCTATATGATCATGCAAAGAAATATGAAAATGAATGCTCAAGTCATGTGAATAGTAATAGTGAAAGTTGCATGGCAATATATCTTGGAATGACTGTGAAAATGCCATAATAGGTAGGTATGGTGGCTGTTTTGAGGAAGGATATATAAGGCTTATGTGTGAAAGAGCGAGTCATTTCACCGGATTCGGATGCACCGGCAAAGTTTGCACTAAGTCTCGAGGTGATAACAGGCAATCCATGGTACCAAAGAGGCTAGCAAAATATGGATGGTGGAAGTGCTTATAGTCCACAAACTTACATTAATCATTAAGAACTCAAGTATTTGTGAAAGTCTAGAAGCCTTCGAAGGAAAGTACTACTTGCATGCCCCTAGGAGGGAGGTTGGGAGGAGAACCATTGTGTGCCCCTATTTGCACAACATAAAAGATATCAATCAAGGATAAATTACGCTTCAACTTCCTAGCCATGCCATGACCGACATTTTAACGAGTTGGAAATCACAAACCTTAACATCAATATTTTACTAACCCATGATTATCAACTAGTAAACCTTCATATTATAACCTCAGTATCATTAATCAAATGCATCATATTTAGTGATCTACATGCAAGTTTTTATTATACCACCCTTGTATACCTATCATTTTTGGACGAAACACATAACTCAAGCAAATTACCACTACCTATTTAGCTCTCAAAAAGATATAAGTGAAGCATGAGAGTGGTAGGTGTTGAGATTCACCAAAGAGAAAGCGTGATGTAGTATAGTAGCAGATAGTATTCCCCTCAGTTAAGAACCAATGTTTATCGAACCAATAGGAGATGCTACACAAACAAGATAAGTGGTACCTACACACACACAAAGCAAATGCTTGCACCCAACGAAAGCAAGAGGGTTGCCAATCCCCTTGTTCTCGCCAATTGCAAGGACTAAATCTGATAGTGGTAGATATACAAAATAAAATAAAAGACAACAGGAAAATTTAGGGTTTTAGTAAATATGGAAAATGGACCCGGGGGCCATAGGTTCACTAGAGGCATCTCTCTCATGAACATAGAAACGATGGGTAAACAAATTACTATTGGGCAATTGACAGAATAGTGCATAGTTATGATGATTCTTCATGTCATGATCAATATATAGGCATTATATCCATGACAAGTAGAGCACATAATCCAACTACATCTACTACTATTACTCCATCCCAAGACTGCTATCCAACATGCATCTCAAAGTATTAACTTCATGATCCAAGCAGAATAATGCTTTAAGTAAGATGGCATAATGTATACAAAGTAAGACAAAGCAATATGTTCGAACCCCGGCGTTTTATCCTTAGTGGAAATGATACAATACTTGCCTTGCAACTCCTCCTGTCATAGTGTAAGGACACCACAAGATTGAACCTATTACCAAGCACCACTTCCACCGAAGATAAATCAAGCTAATTGGACAAAGAAGATAGATTGATTAGAGAGAATTACAAGGCTATAAAACACACATAAATAGATGTCAGAAAAGATTCAAATATTTTAAATGAATAATCTGATAATTAACCCAAAATTCATCGGATCCCAACAAACACACCATGAGAATAACATCGAATAGATCTACGAAGAGATCATTGTATTGAAGATAAAAAAGAGTGAGAGAAAATCATCTAGCTACTGCTATGGACCCGTGGGACCCGTGGGAACTACTCACACATCATCATGCAGACCGCAAGGTTGATGAAGGTTGCCTCCACAATGGTTTCCCCCTTCGGCAGAGTACCGAAAAAGGCCTCCAGATGAGATCACGGAAGAACAAAGGCTTGCAGTGTCGATACAATTGTTTCGGTTCTCGCTTCGTTTTTTTGGAACATTATAGAATTTATAAGCTAGAGATTAGGTCAAACGAATCTACGTGGGCCCCACAAGTGATGATGGTGCTCGCCCCCTGTGGCGCGCCCCTTGAGCTTGTCGCTTCCTCGTGCATCTTCTGTTCTCTCCCCCGAAGCTTCTAGGGTCTCTTCTTGTCCAAAAAAATCGCCATAAAGTTTCATCGTGTTTGGTCATCGTTTGGTATTGTTTTTCTGCAAAACAAAGAAATAGGACAAATACAAGAACACGCATTGGCACTAAGTTAATAGGTTAGTCCACAAAAATGATATAAATGTCATACAAAGCATACAAGATTGATAATATAATAGCATGAAACAATCTGGAATTATAGATACGTTGGAGACATATCAAGCATCGACCCGCACGGGCCTCCGTTACCATCCCGTGTCGCCCTCCATTGACCAGGAACCAAAACCGGGTGGATTTGGTCATGACCCGGAAGGAACGCCACCGCCTAGAGGGTCACAATAGTCGATGACTGACAGATCCACCCGCAGCCTGCAGCTCACCCTAGCTCCCCTGACACCACATCCCGAGCCTCCCTTACCCGTAGGGCATCAAATCTGGGCCAAGACCCAACCTTCCAGCGCCGCCAGCACGAAGCGCAACACCGACGCACCTAGCCCAACACACCACCACCAGGAGCATGTGACCCCGATGTCGGGATCTACCACCGTGCCCAAGGAAAATGCCACGCTGCCGCTCGACCACATAGGTGCGTCGATCTACACCAAGCTAGGGAAGGGAGGCCCCGTCACTGCCAAGCTTGGACGGCGGCGAGGGGAGCAGGGGAGGAAGGAGGAGGCCATGCCCGGCGAGTAGCCCCCTCCCCCCGGTTGCTCGCGGGAGCGACTTGAGAGGGGGAGCGGGGGAAGATCGCTTCCTCAAGTCCAGTCCACTAAGGGCATCTCTATCTGAACTGCTAAAATTGATCCTCTCAAACATCTCCTCAAACCCTAACTCCTCACATTTGAGGATTTAAAAAGAAGTGGTTTCTAGCCGAACTTCTAAAACCAAGTCCTGGAAATTAATTTTGCATACGAACTCATTTGAAACACAAATTTAAACTATTCGATTGAATAATAAACAAAAGTTGCACCTTGTACATAGCACAATTAGATGGTTCATCACTAGATTCTACATTGCTACAACATCGACACTACTTGTCATCGCCGCCACAGGGGCAGTACACATTGAAGTCTTCTAAGTTGGAGGATATAAGGATCACCCCAATACAAGAGGGCTGGACTGGTCGTAATTGGTGGTAGTCCGAGTTGATGACATGTCCTCCTCATCGGATGGCTCGGAAAGAGCTCGGTGAACATATCACCATTATCCTTCACATTTGGATCTCGGCGAGGAGTTCGGGTTCTTTGTGATGAGCTCAACCATGTAGATTACATCTACATGCTCAGTTGCAAGCTGGTTCTCGTCCCTGCAATGCTCCTTATCCTCGTCACGGGATGCCACTCTAATAAAAGGGGGCGTGATGAAGCTACATCGCAGGAGACAATTGGGAAGTTAAGCTTCGCCTGATGTCTGAAGTACGGGACTAATGCCACATCGTACGCGCGTCCCCCATCCTTCATTGCGGCGAATGTGCTGAGCCACTTCTTCTCCCGCGTGTCCAGATTTGAATCTCCGCCTCCCAAGTGCCCCACGGCCATTGGTGCACGCCGCAGTACTTCGGCGGCTACTCCAGTCGCTTCGACATGGAGCTCAAGGAGGCGGAGACGACCGGAATTAGGGGTTGGAGGTGGCATGGGCACTCGGAGTGGCTGCACGGACTGGTTCTATACGAAACACGACTTGGTGAGCCTCTCCTCATCGACAAACTCGCATCGACAACTAGATATGTCGATTCCGGTGACGGCCGACTAACGTATTGAAGTGGTGCGAGAAGTAAGTGGGGGCTGCGGCGTGCCAGCGGGAGTGTGTAGTGGTCACCCGAGGCAAGGAGGGAGGCGCCAACATGGAGGTAGTTGAGCAGGGAAAAGAGGCAGCTGCGTGAGCGTGACCGCCCCCCTCTCAAATTTGAGCAGTTTAACTTCTCAAAATGGATCTTTTGATAACTTAAGCCGTTTTGAGGCTTCAACTAGAGATGTTCTAACCAACATGGGTTTGATGGGTGTGCTGTTATCAGAAGGTTATGTTATCAAATCAAGATATACACAATCGGTGGTTAAAACAAAAGAAAAGAGTAGAAAATGTCTCATTCTATGAAAGGAGGATTATAGGTAACTACAATAGATAGACAATCTAAGTGGATTTCACGGAAATTCGCAGGGGCACACACCTGTCCAGTTGTGCTCTGCTGCACAAATGTCTCGCGATCTGCGAAGTCATTGGATTCCACACGATGACATTCGAAGTTTTAAGTTTTGGTTTCTGAAACTCGCGTTTTTTTCTGTTTGGAAACTTAACAAAGTTTTAAAATGCATCAAAACAATAAATGGATCTTATTTGAAAGCTCTTGTCACAAGAAACACAAATATGAAAACAAAACTTAATTTGGACTTTTGTGTCAAAAGATACGAAAGATTAAAAATTGAAAGCCAAAAGAAAAATGAGGTCGCTCCCTACCTGCGTGCCATAAATCCAATCCCTTAGATTTCACGAATATCTAAGTTGGTATTTTGATAAGTGTGAGGGAATGGTACTACTCCCTCCGTATTGGGTTTATAAGTCAAGAACGAGTTTGTGGGTGTTCAATTTGACTTGTAAAACACGTATAATATGCCACAACAATTATATGATTAGAATTTTTTTTGAAAGAACCGGTGAGCCACCGGCATTCATATATTAAGCAGGTAGAAAGCGGGAAACATGTTCATGATCAAGTGATCATGGGTGGTTACAAGAGGTTGGTTTCGAAGACCCTGAACACCAGGGCTGAGGAGGGATATCCTGCTGTCTAGCATGGATCTCCTAATGGCGTTGCCAGGCATTTGGCCCCTGCTAGTTTCCAACTCTCTGCATCTCTTCTTATCCCTGTGATCACAGAGTAGATTTGGCTTGGCTCGTGTCTAAAAATTCTGTTGTTTCTCTCCCTCCAGATGTGCCATGTGACGAGGAAGATCATTGTCTTGAGCTTTTCTCTGAGTCTTGGTCTTGATTGTTGAATGAGGCTGCGCATGATGCAAATGGAGGAGGTGCTGTGATCTGAGGGGGCGGCAAGGCGCCGTAGCCTGTCACATTCATTCCAGGCCGAGATCCTTCGCCATATTTCCTTACTGACCGGGCACTCCCAGAAGAGATGTACTGACGTCTCAAGGTTTCTTGTGCAAAGAGCGCAGAAGTAACCATTCTCCCATCCTCTATGTTGGAGTCGATCGTTGCACCAAAGACGGTTTTTGAGCAAGAGCTAGAAGAAAACTTTTAAGTTTCCAGGTGCCCATGTTTTCCATATCAGGTGTTTGCCGTCTGTCTTCTGTAAGCTGCTGAATTGCTCTTTGTAAGAAGATTTTGCACTGTACACTCCCGCGCTGTGAAGATGCCAGGAGATTTTATCATCCACTTGTGGTTGCAGCGATATTGCTTCGGCCCGTAGTGCTCTCCATAGGATGATGAAGCTGTGAATCAGGTTCTCGTTGGGTCGTATCTTCATGTCCAACACCCATTTGTCATTTTCAAGCGCATCAGCAACGCATCTATTTTTGCCCCGTGATCGCTTGAACAGTCCTGGAAACAGAGTGGCAAGGCTTGGAGAGGTGATCCATGGGGATTGCCAGAAGGAAGCTGTTCTGCCGTTTCCAAGAGTTACAAAGGTTGCATGGTCGAACAAGGCTTTGTCATCCTTGTCGCAAGGTAGGTCCGAGCCCTTTCAAGGTCTATCTTTAGTTTGCCATGATAGCCACAACCATCCAAGTCGCAAAGCGCGAGAGAAATTCTGTAGGTCATGGATGCCTAGGCCTCCGTATTCCGTCGGCGTACAAACTTGCTTCCAGGCAACCTTGCATTTGCCACCAGTAAGCTTGTCTTCTTGTGTCCAAAGGAATTTTCTGCGGGCTTTATCAATCTCTCTGAAGAGAAGCTTTGGTTGCAGAAGAACAGAGAGCGCAAAAGTTGGGATCGCCGAGAGAACGCTCTGAACAAGCACTCTTCTCCCTGCGATATTCATCAGTTTATGCTTCCAGCCAGCTACACGAGCTTGGATGCGGTCCAGGATGAACTGAAAGTGAACCATTTTGGCACGTCCGAGGCTTATTGGTAATCCCAAGTAGCGTATTGGGAAGGCAACAATCTGTCTGCCAAACGCATGCAGAACTTCCTGAAGGTTAATGTGATCACAGCGAATGGGCGTGATGGTGCACTTGCTGATGTTGAGGTGCAGGCCTGAGGCTTCCACAAAGCTGGTGATGATCTGAAATAGTTTGTCGAGCTCTTCCCGAACTGGGTTTGCGAAGATGACAGCATCATCAGCGTACATGCTGGTGCGCAGTTTCAATTCTCTTCCAGGATGCGGGGAAAGAATGCCGTCGTCAGCAGCTTTTGTTATGAGCCAGTGGAGGATGTCAATGGCAAGGATAAACAGCAGCAGGGACAACGAGTCTCCTTGCCGCAGCCCACGGCGGTGGATGAGAGGGATGCTAGGGTCTCCGTTTAACAGGAAAGCGGATGAGGATGATCTGAGCAGCATGGCAATCTAGTCCCTCCAGCGGCTGCTAAAACCAAGCTGCTGTAACTGTTCAAACATAAACTCCCAGGAGACCAAGTCGAAAGCTCGAGCAATGTCCAGTATAATCAGCAAGGCAGGCTTCTTTTTTTTGTGCAACGATCGAACTGAGTTCCTGACATAGAGATAATTATCTTGCAGGCATCTTGACTTGAGAAAAGCGCTCTGAGCTGGCGAAATGATCGGTGAGATTTTCTCTGCCAATCTTATCGAGAGCACTTTGGTGATGAGCTTTGCAATTGAGTTGATGAGGCTTATTGACTGAAAATCTCCCACGGATTCAGCTCCATCTTTCTTAGGCAGCAAGGCCACAAAAGCAGAGTTGATTTTGTCGAAGTTTGCCCTGGATAGGCTGTGGAACTGGTTGAACACTGCCATCACCTCATCTTTTATGATGTCCCAGCAGCTTCTGAAAAATTGTCCGCTGAAACCGTCAGGCCCTGGGGCTTTTTCTGCCGGGGATTCAATGATCATTTTCCAAACTTCCACTTCAGTGAAAGGAGCATCAAGTCCATCAGCTTGGATTGTTGGCAGGTTTAGAGCTTCTCAGTTAACGGTGCATTTCCTGGGGTCAGTAGCTCCCATGATTTTCTTGAAATGCTCATAAATGGTGGCAACCTTCTCTTCATGCTCGATCGCCACATGATCTTCAGATCGCAGAGAGTGAATGAAATTTTTTCTCCTCCTTGAGCAGGCCTTTGTAGTGAAGAAAGCAGTGGTTGCATCTCTGGCCTTGAGCCATGTTATCCGAGAAGCTTGGCGACGACGCGCACGCTCGACGGCCGCAAGACCGATAATCCTCTGTTTCAGAAGCTTCCTCGGGTTGAACTCAGCTAGGGATAGTTGGCGCTTTTCCATGGCCACATCGAATCTCAGGATTAATTCTGAAGCAATGTGGAACTGCATCTTCGCGTCACTGAATAAACTACCGCTCCAAATCTTTAGGTCTTTGGCCACCCGCTCGACTCTTGTTTTGATCCTGCTGAAGGCGCAGGTTTGCGTGGCGGGGCGTTGCCATGCCCGCTGCACCGTTTCTCTGAAGTGAGGAAAACTGACCTAGAAGCTTTCAAAATGGAATCTTTCTCGTCGAGGAGGGGCAGTGGCACTGGCAAGGATGAGGGGGCAGTGGTCTGAGCAGGTTGTGGATGCGGCGATGAGCATGAAGGAGGGAAAAAGGGCTTCCCATTCTAGGTTAGCGAAGAATTTGTCGATGCTGACTAACGTGGGCGATTCCCGTTTGTTACTCCAGGTGAACCTCCTATTTTTACATTTGATTTCTTTGAGCGCCGCCGAGTCTAAAGCTGATCTAAATCTACTCATCAACCTCCTATTTAAGTTGTGGTTGTTCTTGTCTCTCGCCTCGTAGATGACATTGAAGTCTCCGTTAACTAGCCATGGAGTGCCTACAGGAGGTGTCGTGCTAGCTAATTCAGCGAAGAAGGCGTCTCTGTTGGTGCCGTCGGAGGGGCCGTATACTGATGTGAGGACGAAACTAGTTGCCGAGCTAATAGAGTGACAGTGGCTGTGATGGAGAATTGACCAACTGCCTGGTAGCAGACGTACACAAGATCACGGTTCCAGAAGATTGCAACTCCGCCCCTGGAGCCAATCGCCGGTAGTACTATGCAATCTTTGAAGTAGCTACCGCCAATGTCCCTAACCATGGTTTGAGACCATGTTTCTATTTTTGTTTCCTGGAGGCAGAGGATGGAGAGTCGCTGTGCCGCTCCTACCTCTCTAACTGTTTCCCGCCTTGCCGCTGAGTTCAGCCCCCGGACATTCCAGGACATGATCGCACAATTGATGTTACTCATTTGGACACTTGAGTTTGCTCCAGAGACTAGAAATACTAATGATGAAGACAAACAGATACACTTCAGCTACATCTGTGGCAGGTCGATGGCCACCAATAGGCCCCAAATTCCGTCGACATGAGAACTGAACCTCTATCCTGAAACTATTCATGAAACCTAACTTGAGCCAGTCCAGGACCGACTGCCTCTGGAGGAAGCAACTACGACTAGGTAACATAATCTAAGTTTCCTCCCCGAGGGGAGCTCCATCAGGGCTGGCGAGTCCGGCAGCGATGCGAAGAGCTACTGGATCCCGACGCGTGAGCTTTGCAAGGCCGTTGATGTCTTCTTCAGTGAGAGGCTCGTCGAACTTCTTGATCAGGGCTTCGGCCGCCTTTGGGGTCATCTTGTCGTTTGGCCCCAGAAGCCCGAGGTCGCGGATGATGCGTAGCGTTACACGGTGCGCCACCGGCACCTTCGAGCGGTTGTTGGCCTGGCGGGCGCTCTAACGCACTGGAGCTAATGCAGTCAGCGTCTTCCTCGGAGCAGACGGGCGGGAAGGGGGCAGGATGGGCGCCGGAACGCCGGTGAAGAGGCGGCGAGGGATCGCGACAACGTCTTGGTCATTGATGTCCATCTGCTAAACCCTCTGCGTGACCGCGCCCACCTGCACACCAACAGAAGTGGTGGATGGGGCAGGGGCACGACAGGCCTGGGAAGAGAGGGCAGCAGTAGTCTTGGGGTTGCAGCTGTCGTTGTCGGTGAAGCAGAGAGGCCCCGCTGTCGCCTCCGCGGCAGCAACATCGACATCATTTGCTGCAGCAAGGGGCGGAGGGGGAGGGGGAGCCAGCGCTGCTCCTTCTTCGAAGAAAGCAGCTACCGGGTCCGGGGAGGTGCGCCTGGGTGCAGCTTCTGTTTGGGAGCGGGATGGGGTCCGGGCGCGCGCGGACGAAGCGTGCTTGTCCATGGAGTAGTTGAGACGGTGGTGGTGTTGGCCCTGCCGGCTGGTGGGCGTGCGGCTGCGCTGGCGTTGATGCTGCTACTGGGGGGGCGCCGCCGCAGGAGCTTCATGGGAGGGGCAGCCGCGCCCCAGGAGTGTGTCTTTCCAGGAGCGCCGACCCCCTCTGTCGTCCCCGTCGTGGCTGCGTCTGGGGCCACCGAGGGACATGCCGCGGCAACCAAAGTTGGCCACGACAGGTCCTGGGCGTTGCGCGTGGCCTTGCTGGTCGGGGGCCTGGCCGTCTTCGATCTTCATCATCCAGGTGCCGGGGTACGTTGCAGGGAACGGCCTGGTGTCGCTCTCGGACTCTGATGATGGGAGGCCACTCTACGGGGAGGAAGAGGAGCGCGGGGACAGCGGAGTCCAATCTTCGATGATGTCGACGTGGATGAGCAGGTCCTTGCGGCGGACCAATGGCGGAGGCGCGATGTCACGGCTCGGGGGGGGGGGGAGAAGTCGTACATCTCCTTTGTTCTGCCCGCGCCACGCTTGATGATCCACAGGGTGCGCTTGGTTGGGATGTGGGCAACATCCCACACCCAGACCCAGGCACCAAACGTCTTCGTGTCCCCTTGGTCGTAGGTCTTGCTGTCGAGGCGGTCGACCCAACATCGGTCGCCGATGGCCTCCTCCGCCCCTCGAGCGACCACAGCTGCATGGGCAGATCTTCAATGACCACCCTGACATGGAGCTTGAAGTTGTCGTGGGTCATGTAGTCATCTTCGTGCCAGGGCTTGATCCGGAGCACGCCCCCCGTCGACGGTGACCGAGCCCTGGCGCACAGCCAGGTCGTGATGGGCGGGGAGGTTGAAGCGGACGAAGAAGTCTTCAGGGTGGTGGTAGGTGACCCGCAGGAGGTGCGAGGGGATGCGCAGCTGCTTCTCGAGGGCCTTGCCGACCGCCATGGGGTTGGTGGGGCGCGCCTTGTCGACGGCGGTGAGCAGCACTACATGGTGGCGGAGGATGGACTCCTGCTGCTCCATGGCCGGCGTGGAGATGATGACTTTGTGGCTTTTGCGTGGGCGGCGGGAGGGGTCGGTGTGGAAGTGGCGGTTGGCAGCCATGGGTGCAGGCGGTGGCGGAGGGGGGAAACGGAGGCGCTCGTGCACTGGCACTCTGGGGCGAACTTGGTCGCCGGCGGGGTGGTTGCGAGGGTTGAGGTGGCACTCCCGACCAAAGTGGCCGGGGTTTTTGCAGTAGATGCAGCGGAGAGGGTCTCTGCAGTCGATGCGGCGGTGCTCCGTGCTGAGGCAGCGGAAGCAGAGCCCTTTGAAGCGCTTTAAGAAGGCCAATCTTCCTGCTGAAGCATTGAAAGCGAGGCGACGGGGAGGGCGTCGGGGAGCAGGATGAGCCGGCGAGGATTGAATGGCGCGCCGGCTTTTCCGCGAGCGATAAGTGCTCCAGCCGTCCTCATTGCCTGAAGAGGGTTGGTCGGCGGATGGGGAGGGAAAAACCACGATGGATTTGAGCATGGGGCGCCCCAAAGGGGGGGACGTGGCCAGATCCGCGAAGGAAAGAGGTGGTGCAGCATGGGAGCACTCTCCCCGGAGCAGGATCCACGGCGGATCCGGAGATGGGGCGCAGGGCGACCGCGGCGAGACCGGGGCATCGGACGGACTGAAGGATGCAGATGGATCTTCCCCAGATCCAGGAGGTGGCCATGCCGAGCGGTCGGCAGGGGGGGCGAGGGGCGTTGATGGCAGCGACGCGGAGGGGGCCATCGGCCGTTGGGAGGCGCAGCTGCCCGCGCGGGCAGCCACGGGTTTGGTGGCCGCCGCGGGCGGAGTGGCCCACGGCGCGGTGGTGCGGAGGGCAGGGAAGGGGGGGGGAGCTGGGAGAGTACTGATCTACTTCTGTTTACTCCGTTGGAGAAAAATGAACACTCGGATTACCGCGAAACAGAACGCGAGCCAGTTAGGGTTCGTCACCAGCAAACCTACCGAATCGACTCCACGCCAGTCCAGTGCAACGGGGGAGAAGAAGCCGACGGCGGGGCTGATGAGGAGAAATTTGTCTGGGGTGGCGAGCTTCGGCGGACGGGGGCGCTGTCGCGGAGGGCAGGGGAGGCGGACTGGAGGGTATGATTAGAATTTTTATGTGATGACGAATCTAAAGATATACAGTATATAAATATAACACGTATTTTTCTAGTTAAGTTGAAGGCGTGAAAACTCGTGGCCAACTTATAAACTCAATTGGAGGGAGTAGCAGAACAACATGTGCTCTGCTTGACGAAGCAACAAAATCCGAAAGCTACTGTAGGGAACAACTTATACCGGAAATTCATCAATAGTATTGGAAATCATTGGCTTTCATCATCGTACGGAAGGGTTCTTCCGACTTGTCAAAAGGAATAATTTTCAAAAAAGAAGAAGATGAAAAGCAAAAAACGATCAAGTGGACGTAGCTGAAACACATATAAGTAACGAAAGCCACACACATATGGCAATTAATCGAGTTCCATATATATTAACTACCATGTAGCATTTGTCAGCCTGACTAGTGACCCTGCATGTAGCACTCGTTGACAGGTTATCATGCCAACTGTGTTAAGGAGGTGGACATCATGCGCGCTCCAATCTAATCGATAGCAATATGTGTACTGCATAAGTTAGCCCCGGCCCTATGGCTGCTCTCAACAGACAGATGCCACGATCGCTCCACCGGCTTTACGGGCAAAAGATGCTCCCGCTCGATGGACCAACAGGCCGGCAGCCAGTCCGGGGTAGGGCAGCGAGCGGCCCTGGCCACTACGCTCCCTGCGGTTGTCTGGTGCTTTCCCTGCTGCTTCCTGGAAGCACGGGTATGCGATCGCTTCTCCCTGCCTAGCTGATGGCGACACAGATGAATAGAATGTCCGTGTGTTGCTATAGATTTTTTTCTTTTTCGAAGAAGTGTTTCCTCCGCTTTGTATTATAAAGCAACTAACACCGATCACATAGCAATTGTTGGGCGAGTAGTACAATAAGCCCCCAAAAAGAGAGAAAGAATAAAGAAGAAGAAACAAACGCCAACAACAGCAGCTCGACAAAGCACGGATGACCCGCAACCATTGCGCCCTCCGGAATCGACCCACCACAAACCGAAGGCTCCGATCCGCAGCGTACCAAGCAACATCTCCAAAAAGGAATGTGACGCTGACGACGTTGCTACATATTATAGTACATACATAAATAATTTAAGTAAATGATCAAGATCATCTTCAAGGTTGAAGTTCATTTCTCCTTCATACGTTCAGGTGTGATCGGTCATTAAACCGGCGCATGGTAGGCTTCCCAAAATTCAACTAGGAGAAATGTCGTTGTCCAGACTATCCACCATGTTATCTTGAACACGCGGGCCCAACACAAAAACTCCACCCACGACCCATCCTTATTTTTCCAATCGGACCCTCCCCTTCCCGCTCGGTTTCTCGTTGTAGAGGGACATTTCTTGCTGGAGCACTCTCTTTCAAAATTGGATGACATCCACCTCACCTTCGCTGCATGTTGCAATATAGACATTTTTTTTCATATTTACAATATAATAAAGTGGTTTAAACTAATACATACTATTGCCACAAAACAATAAAATACTATAAAAATATTCTCAAAGTTCCATTTAACTTTACAAATGCACTCAGTAAAATGTTATATTTTCTACATTGGATAGCATTCTTGCCTCCATGATTCTTTCTTTTAATTAGGTAGTAGATTAGTTTTCATTCTTTCTTTGTTTCACTTCTTGTGGAGCTTGTATTTCTGTACATATGCTGTTATTCTCTTTAAACAAAATATGATGTGGGGTGCAAGCCCTGCAGTTTTCATGGTAAAAAGTGTTATCTTTTCTAGGGTTTCTAATTGTGTCGCAACATGCGCTAATATTTTCCTCCCATTTATCATATATCTCATCTATTTAGAGTTTAGCATCTTCAGTTTAACATGTGAATGTCATGATGACAAGACATCATATGTCCCTTGAATTCTACAACTGATGAAACAAAGTAGGCCGACTCTTTCCTGCATGTTCAATATAACGTTATTCATGACAATGATCATGTATGTAGGCATCACATCTGTGATAGGTAGACCGACTCCTGCATGCATCTACTACTATTACTCCACCAATCGACCGACTCCCTCCTGCATCTATGGTATTAAGTTCATGACAAACAGAGGTGCTTTGTAATGGGTCTAACCTTGCGGTGTCCTCACTAGTGACAGTAGGGGCAGCAAGGCACATATTTGTATTGGTGCCATTAAGGGTAAAACGACATGGTTTAATCATGTTACTTGGTTTTATTCTATCTACATCATTTCATCTTGCTTAATAGTAGTAGATGCAGACGTTACTCTGTTTGTCATGAACTTAGTACCATAGATGTAGGCATGAGTCGGTCGATTGGTGGAGTAATAGTAGTAGATGCAGAATCGTTTCGGTCTACATGTCACGGAGGTGATACCTATATACATGATCATTGCCATGAATATTATCATAACTATGTGTTTTTCTATCAATTGCCCAACAATAATTTGTCAACCCACTGTATACTATGTTTTGAGAGAGAAGTCTCTAGTGAGAACTATGGCCCCCAGGTCTACTTTAATCATATTACTAAAACCAAAAATACCTTGCTGCAATTTATTCACTTTTCTTTTACTTTTTATTTTATCCATCTATCACTATCATATTTAATCCTTGCAAGTAACGAGTTCAAGGGGATTGACAATCCTCTTGCTCGTGTTGGGTGCAAGTATTTGCTCTTGTGTGTGTAGGTGTTGTTCACTAGGATTTTCTTTGTTCTCCTATTGGTTCGATAACCTTGGTTCTCAATGAGGGAAATACTTCTCCACTACTATATTGCTTCAACCTTCCTCTTTGGGGAAAATCCAACGCAACTCACAAGTAGCAGAAAAATTTCTAGCGCCGCTGCCGGGGAGACATCATCAAATACCTACAGGTTCCTTCACACAAATTATCAATTACTTGCTCTACTTTTTATTTGCCTCTTTTTTTCATCTCCCTCCACTTCTCCAAAAAATTGAAAAACACAAACATATTTTATTTTGTTTGTTTGTTTGCTTGCTAGCAATAATCATGTCATCTCACTAAAATAGAAATAAAGACATATGGATCCTCATCCACTTGCTAATCTTATTGCTAGTGAGTTGAGTGCACTTGATTATCTTTGTGAAGTTTTGCTTGAAAATCGTGAATCTGAAAATTGTGATGAAGTGTTAACATAATAAATTTGTAAAGTGATTCATGATAGCTCCTTGAATGAAAAGCATGATTGCAATGACGTTATTATAAATTCTATTAATGTCAACTGTGTTAAAGATATACTAAACTACAAGCTTGGGGGTGATGATTTTATTATGTCCACTACTCATTGTAATGATCATGATTGAGATGATTCTTCTTATGATCTTGAAAATTTATTTAAGCCTCATGATGAATATGTTATTGATAATAATGTTTGCAATAATATTAAAAGTGGGTTTGGAAGAGCATCAACTTTAGGTAATAATGATCCCACTACTTTGAGAATTATCAATCTTATGAACTTTTTGATAAAAGTGGGTTTAGAGAGGTCATGACTTAGTTGATGATAATCCCACTATCTTGAAAGATTATAAACCTTTATGCATGTGGATCACGAACAGAATATTTTATATGATAGCTATATTTTTGAATTTGGTTACGATCTTACGTGTAATTATCATGAGAGAGGCAAATATGGTTATAGAAATTTTCATGTCATTAGATTACCTCTCTTTGTGTTGAAATTATTAATGCTTCATTCTTCCTATTTGCATAGGCTAGATATTGCTTGTCTTGATAATTTGTTTATTTATAAATGCCTATGCATTGGAAGTATATTAGAATTAAATGTGTTTTTCACATGCTACATGATGCTCTCTTTGTGTTTCAATTATTATCTTTCACGTGAGCATCAGTAAAATCTCAAGTCTATCATAATGGCTATAATGAAAGAGTTTGTTGGAAACAACCCAATATTTTCTATTATTGTGCCCAAACATGATTATTGCTACTGCAGTGATTTTGTTTTTGTCTTTCAATTAGTTTTTTTGCCAAGTAAAGCCTTTGGGATGATTTGGATAATAGTTGACTTGATTTTGTGAAAAAATAGGAACTTTTGCTCTCAGTCCAGGAATTACTATAATTAACTAGAACATGCTTTTGATCTAAAATCTTTACACATGATTTACATACAAATTTCCCACGTTGTCCTAATTTTCAGAATTTTTGGAGTTACAGAAGTATGATTTTTATTCAGATCATTATAGGTTGTTCTGTTTTAGAAAGATTCTTCTATTATTGCATAGTGTGCTTATTTTAATGATGCTATGGATTATATCGGTGGGTATAAGTCATGGGGAAGTTATAGTAGGTATTATGCAAGAACAATTATGAATGAGTTTACAACAATACCCAAAGTTTATAATTTTTCTATTATACTAATGGATCTCACGAGGTTTCTATTGAGTTTTGTGTGCTGAAGTTTTCAAGTTTTGGGTGAGATCACGATGGATGAACGAATAAGGAGCGGCAAGACCCTAAGCTTGGGGATGCCCAAGGCACCCCAAGCTAATATTCAAGTAAGACCAAACCGTCTAAGCTTCGGGATGCCCAGGAAGGCATCCCCTCTTTCATCTACAAACCATAGGTATATTAGTTGGAGCTATATTTTTATTCATCACATGATATGAGTTTTACTTGGAGCGTCTTGTGCCATAGTATTTTTTGCGTTGTCTGATTTTTAGTTTGACACAATCATTATCTGCTGGACACACCTTTTGAGAGGGCACACATCTATCGTGATTTGTTACAATACTCTATGAGCTTCACTTATATCTTTTGAGCTAGGAAGTTGCTCTAGTGCTTCACTTTTATCTGTTAGAGCACGGTGGTGGCTATATTTTATAGAAATAATTGCACTCTCATGCTTCACTTAAATATTTTTGAGAGTCTATAAATATGAAGTGGTAATTGGTACGAGTTATAAGGCTAGTCCGGAAAGGATAGGTATTCAAGGGGGATATAAAAAACTTTCATGTAGATCACCAAATATGAAACATATGGTTTAATTATATTGATGTCATAATATGAAAGGGTATTGGTTCATGATCATTGGTTAGTAGAAATATTGGTATTAAGCTTGTTATTAACTTCTCCCCTAAGTGTCGGTCACGACATGGTGGGGAGGTTTGAGCATTTTTTATTTCTGATTAAAATCCTTGAGTGTTGTCATAATCGGGGGTGCGCGATGGTTAACTGCTATCAACCTCCTCCCTAGGTGCATGCGAGTTGTATGTTGCTTCCAGGGCTAATAAACTTTCACAATAAGTATATGCGTTCTTTATGACTAATATGAGTCAATGGATTATACGTACTCTCATCCTTCCGCACATTGCTAGCCTCTTCGGTACTGTCATTGCCCTTTCTCACATCGAGAGTTGGTGCATACTTCGCCAGTGCATCCAAACCCAGTGATATGATGCCTTCTATCACACATAAGCCTCCTTATATCTTCCTCGAAACAGCCACCATACCTACCTATTATGGCATTTCCATAGCCATTCCGAGATATATTGCCATGCAACTTCCACCATTCCGTTTTCATGACATGTGTGCTCATCGTCATGTTGCTTTGCATGCTCATATAGAGCTGACATGATATTTGTGCCACAACCACTGTTCATCATTATTATACATGTTACACTAGATCATTGCACATCCCGGTACACTTCCATAGGCATTCATATAGAGTCATATTGTTTCTGTTTTATTGAGTTTATCGAGTTGTAAGTAAATAAAAGTGTGATGATCATCATTATTAGAGCATTGTCTCAGTGAGGAAAGGATGATGGAGACAATGATTCGCCCACAAGTCGGGATGAGACTCCAGACGAAAAGAGAGAGGCCAAAAGAGCCCAACAAAAAAATAAGAGAAAAAGAGAGAAGGGGCAATGTTACTATCCTTTTACCACACTAGTGCTTCAAAGTAGCACCATGTTCTTCATATAGAGAGTCTCCTGAGTTATCACTTTAATATACTGGTGGGATTTTTCATTATAGAACTTGGTTTGTATATTCTGATGATGGGCTTCCTCAAATGCCTGAGGTCTTCATGAGCAAGAAAGTTCGATGCACACCCACTTAGTTTCCGTTGAGCTTTCATACACTAATAGCTCTTAGTGCCTCCTGTGCATGGCAATACCTACTCCTCATATTGATATCAATTTATGGGCCTCCCCATTGCTTGTTGATCCGTCGAGTTGATGCGAGACTTTCTTCCTTTTTGACTTCCCTTATTGATCTCCACCACCGCATTATATTCCACCTATAGTGCTATATCCATGGCTGACGCTCATGTATAGCGTGGGGTTGAAAATGTGAAAGTGCATTAGAAGTATGATCCAGTTTCCTAGTTTGATACCGGAGTGCTCATGATTTATGCGGTGAAGGTGGAGTCATGGCATGCTTGTATGATAAAACGAGTAGGGATAACATTCGTTAAGCATCGTATATTTTGAAAAAGTAATGATTATGTTTCTTATATTCATGGATATTATTATCTTGATATCGATTACTTCATCATTCCTCAATATTTACTTCATAGAAAGATTACATGATAAACATGCTAGGTAGCATTCAACATAGAAAATTCTGTTTTTCTCATTGACCTACTCGAGGACGAGCATGGATTAAGCTTGGGGATGCTGATACGTCTCCAAGATATCTATAATTTTTTATTGTTTCATGCTATTATATTATCAATCTTGAATGCTCCATATGCTTGATTATGCTCTTTTATATCATTTTTGGGGACTAACCTATTAACTCAGTGCCTAGTGCAAGCTCCTATTTTTGTGCTTTTTTTGGCTTTTCATAAATTCAGTACCAAACGAGGTCCAACCACAATGAAACTTTACGTTGTTTTCTCCTGGACCAGAAGGGACCCTAGAGCGTTCGAGTGGAGGCCAGAAGATTTACGGGAGAGATCGACGAGCTCACACGGCACGCCACCAGGGGGCGCCACATGAGCTCGTGGGTCCAACACATCTTCGTTTAACCTAATTCCAGCGCTATAAATTCCCATAAATCTCCAAACCAACATAGAGCCACCCTAAACACCTTTTTGCCACCACAAGCTTGTGTTATTCCATGATCCCATCTGGAGGCCTTTTCCGGTACTCTGCTAAAGGGGGAATCGATCACGGAGTGTTGTGGTTTTGTCATGGAAGATGTCCTGGTGAAAGGACTTAAGTGTGGAGCCATCACAACGTAGGTTAGATTAAAGGGGTTGAACATGACGAGAGACATGAGTTTACCCAGGTTCGGCCCCTCTCAACGAGGTAAAAGCCTACGTCCTGCTTGTGTTGTATTGCTTGAGTATCGATTACAAGGGAGCAGATTCGCTTGACCTAACTATCGATCAATTGTTTCTTGAGTTAACCCGCCGCAGGGTCTCGCCTTTATATACACAGGTCAAGGCCCTGGGCTTACAACATTCCAAGTCGGATCACACAACGTGACCGACCTAGGTTCTAAATCACCTCGCCTTTCTAGAAAAATCATTGTCGGGCGGCTTACAAGCGCCGGGTCTTGCACCATCTTCTGAGCTTGGGCCTTCGGCGGCTCACCGCATAAGTCGCCCTCCGGGTTCTTCATCTGTCCTCTTGGGCCTACTTAGACTTTATCTCTGAGTCACCAACAGTGTAACCCGCCCCTCCTGGCGGGTCACATCGTGGGGTTATATCCCCAACATTAGGCCCCAAATTTATTTGAACTTGTTGTGTCAATCTTCATTCTTCGGTTGGCGAATCTTATTTGGACTCCTTTGAATGCTTAACCTCGAATGAATTCTTATAACTCGCGATGACGTCATGTGAAATAAATCCATAAAAACTGATGACATCACAGCGGATCTTTCGCATTAACTAGCCATCCGAGAATTGAGGCACCTCTTTGTTAAGATAATCGTGACATCCCCTTGATTTCCGCGCATGCCATTTTACTATTCACTGACTTTTCCCTATAAATAGGTAGGGGGGGGTTCCCTTTTCACTTTTACCCCCGTCACCCCCTCTTCTTCTTCCTCGCATTAACTAGCGTAAGTATTTCCCTCAGTTTTTGAGAACCAAGGTATCAATCCAGTAGGAGACTACGCGCGAGTCCCTCGTACCTACACAAAGCAAATAACTCCTCGCAACCAACGCGATAAGGGGTTGTCAATCCCTTCATGTTCACTTACGAGAGTGAGATCTGATAGATATGATAGGATAATATTTTTGGTATTTTTGTGATAAAGATGCAAAGTAAAATAAAAGCAAATTAAAAATAACAAAGTATTGGAAGATTAATATGATGAAGATAGACCCGGGGGCCATAGGTTTTACTAGTGGCTTCTCTCAAGAGCATAAGTATTTTACGGTGGGTGAACGAATTACTGTTGAGCAATTGACAGAATTGCGCATAGTTATGAGAATATCTAGTTATGATCATGTATATAGGCATCACGTCCGAGACAAGTAGACCGACTCCTGCCTGCATCTACTACTATTACTCCACTCATCGACCGCTATCCAGCATGCATCTAGAGTATTAATTTCATGAAAACAGAGTAACGCCTTAAGCAAGATGACATGATGTAGAGGGATAAATTCATGCAATATGATAAAAAATCCATCTTGTTATCCTCAATGGCAACAATACAATACGTGCCTTGCTGCCCTTACTGTCACTGGGAAAGGACACCGCAAGATTGAACCCAAAGCTAAGCACTTCTCCCATTGCAAGAAAGATCAATCTAGTAGGCCAAACCAAACGATAATTCGAAGAGACTTGCAAAGATAACCAATCGTACATAAAATAATTCAGAGAAGATTCAAATATTGTTCATAGATAATCTTGATCATAAACCCACAATTCATCGGTCTTAACAAACACACCGCAAAAACAAGATTACATCGAATAGATCTCCACAAGAGAGGGGGAGAACATTGTATTGAGATCCAAAAAGAGAGAAGAAGCCATCTAGATAATAACTATGGAGCCGAAGGTCTGAGGTAAACTACTCACACTTCATCGGAGAGGCTATGGTGTTGATGTAGAAGCCCTACGTGATGGATGCCCCCTCCGGCGGAGCTCCGGAACAGGCCCCAAGATGGGATCTCGTGGATACAGAAAGTTATGGCGGTGGAATTAGGGTTTTGGCTCCGTTTCTGATCGTTTGGGGGTACGTAGGTATATATAGGAGGAAGGAGTACGTCGGTGGAGCAACAGGGGGCCCACGAGGGTGGAGGGCGCGCCTGGGGGGGGGGTGGGGGTAGGCGCGCCCCCCTACCTCGTGGATTCCTCCTTTATTTCTTAACGTAGGGTCCAAGTCTCCTGGATCATGTTTGTTCTGAAAATCACGTCCCCGAAGGTTTCATTCCGTTTGGACTCCGTTTGATATCCCTTTTCTACGAAACTCTGAAATAGGCAAAAAATAGCAATTCTGGGCTGGGCCTCCAGTTAATAGGTTAGTCCCAGAAATAATATAAAAGTGGATAATAAAGCCCAATAATGTCCAAAACAGTAGATAATATAGCATGGAGCAATCAAAAATTATAGATACGTTGGAGACGTATCAAGCATCCCCAAGCTTAATTCCTGCTCGTCCTCGAGTAGGTAAATGATAAAAACAGAATTTTTGATGTGGAATGCTACTTGGCATAATTTTAATGTAATTCTTCTTAATTGTGGTATGAATATTCAGATCCGAAAGATTCATGATAAAAGTTCATATTGACATAAAAATAATAATACTTGAAGCACACTAACTAAGCTATTATGTCTTCTCAAAATAACATAGCCAAAGAAAGTTCATCCCTACAAAATCATATAGTTTAGTCATGCTCCATTTTCGTCACACAAGAATGCTCTCATCATGCACAACCCCGATGACAAGCCAAACAATTGTTTCATACTTTAGTAATCTCAAACCTATAAACTTTCACGCAATATATGAGCGCGAGCCATGGACATAGCACTATGGGTGGAATAGAATATGATGATGGGGGTTATGTGGAGAAGACAAAAAAAGAGAAAGTCTCACATCAACGAGGCTAATCAATGGGCTATGGAGATGCCCATCGATTGATGTTAGTGCAAGGAGTAGGGATTGCCATGCAACAGATGCACTAGAGCTATAAATGTATGAAAGCTCAACAAAAGAAACTAAGTGGGTGTGCATCCAACTTGCTTGCTCACAAGACCTAGGGCACTTGAGGAGGCCCATTGTTGGAATATACAAGCCAAGTTCTATAATGAAAAATTCCCACTAGTATATGAAAGTGACAAAACAAAAGACTCTCTATCATGAAGATTATGGTGCTACTTTGAAGCACAAGTGTGGCAAATGATAATAGCATTGTCCCTTCTCTCTTTTTCTCTCTTTTTTGGGCCTTGTCTTCTTTTTTTATGGACTTTCTCTTTTTTTTTTAATTCCTCACTTGGTACAATGCTCTAGAAAATTATGATCATCACACTTGTATTTATTTACAACTCAATGATTACAACTCGATGCTAGAACAAAAGATGACTCTATATGAATGCCTCCGGCGGTGTACCGGGATATGCAATGAACCAAGAGTGACATGTATGAAAGAATTATGAACGGTGGCTTTGCCACAAATACTATGTCAACTACATGATCATGCTAAGCAATATGACAATGATGAATGTGTCATGATAAACGGAATGGTGGAAAGTTGCCTGGCAATATATCTCGGAATGGCTATGGAAATGCCATAATAGGTAGGTATGGTGGCTGTTTTGAGGAAGATATAAGGAGGTTTATGTGTGAAAGAGCGTATCATATCACGGGGTTTGGATGCACTGGCGAAGTTTGCACCAACTCTCAATGTGAGAAAGGGCAATGCACGGTACCGAAGAGGCTAGCAATGATGGAAGGGTGAGAGTCCGTATAATCCATGGACTCAACATTAGTCATAAAGAACTCACATACTTATTGCAAAAATCTACAAGTCATCAAAAACCAAGCACTACGTGCATGCTCCTAGGGGGATAGATTGGTAGGAAAAGACCATCGCTCGTCCCCGACCGCCACTCATAAGGAGGACAATCAAAGAACACCTCATGTTTCAAATTTGCAACATAACATTTACCATATGTGCATGCTACGGGACTTGCAAACTTCAACACAAGCATTTCTCAAATTTACAACTACTCAACTAGCACGACTTTGATATTATTACCTCCATATCTCAAAACAATCATCAAGCATCAAACTTCTCTTAGTATTCAAAACACTCATAAGATTTGTTTTACTAATCTTGAATACCTAGCCTATTAGGATTATTTATGAAAATTATCATGCTATTTAATACTCTAAAAATAATCTAAGTGAATCATGAGAGATCAATAGTTTCTATAAAACAAATCCACCACCATGCTCTAAAAGATATAAGTGAAGTACTAGAGCAAAACTATATAACTCAAAAGATATAAGTGAAGCACATAGAGTATTCTAACAAATTCCAAATCATGTATGGCTCTCTCAAAAGGTGTGTACATCAAGGATTATTGTGGTAAACTAAAAATCAAAGACTCAAATCATACAAGACGCTCCAAGCAAAAGACATATCATGTGGTGAATAAAAAATATAGCTCCAAGTAAAGTTACCGATGGAAGTAGACGAAAGAGGGGATGCCTTCCGGGGCATCCCCAAGCTTTGGCTTTTAGGTTTCCTTAGATTATCTTGGGGGTGCCATGTGCATCCCCAATCTTAGGCTCTTGCCACTCCTTGTTCCATAATCCATCAAATCTTAACCCAAAACTTGAAAACTTCACAACACAAAACTTAAAGTAGAAAATCTCGTGAGCTCCGTTAGCGAAAGAAAACAAAAGACTACTTCAAGGTACTGTCATGAACTCATTCTTTATTTATATTGGTGTTAAACCTACTGTATTACAACTTCTCTATGGTTTATAAACTATTTTACTAGCCATAGATTCATCAAAATAAGCAAACAACACACGAAAAACAGAATCTGCCAAAAACAGAATAGTCTGTAGTAATCTGTAACTAGCGCAAGATATGGAACCCCAACAATTCTAAAATAAATTGCTGGTTGTGAGGAATTTATCTATTATTTATCTGAAAAAATAATTAACTAAATAGTACTTTCCAAATTAAAATGGCAGCAGTTCTCGTGAGCGCTAAAGTTTCTGTTTTTTACAGCAAGATATCAAGACTTTCCCCAAGTCTTCCCAGCGGTTCTACTTGGCACAAACACTAATTAAACAAAAAAACACAACCAAAACAGAGGATATGTAAATTATTTATTACTAAACAGGAGCAAAAAGCAAGGAATAAAAATAAAATTGGGTTGCCTCCCAACAAGCGCTATCATTTAACGCCCCTAGCTAGGCATAAAAAGCAAGGATAGATCTAGGTATTGCCATCTTTGGTAGGTAATCCATAAGTGGCTCTCATAATAGATTCATAGGTAATCTAATTTTCTTTCTAGGAAAGTATTCCATGCCTTTACTTAACGGAAATTGGAATCTAATATTTCCTTTCTTCATATCAATAATTGCACCAATCGTTCTAAGGAAAGGTCTACCAAGAATAAGAGGACATGATGGATTGCAATCTATGTCAAGAACGATAAAATCTACAAGAACATAATTACTATTTGCAACAATAAGAACATCATTAATTCTTCCCATAGGTTTCTTAATAGTGGAATCCGCAAGGTGCAAGTTTAGAGAGCAATCATCAAAATCACGGAAACCTAACAAATCACAAAAAGTCTTTGGGATCGTGGAAACACTAGCACCCAAATCACACAAAGCATAGCATGGATGATCTTTAATTTTAATTTTAATAGTAGGTTCCCACTCATCATAAAGTTTTCTAGGGATAGAAACTTCCAACTCAAGTTTTTCTTCATATAATTTCATCAAAGCATCAACGATATGTTTAGTAAACACTTTATTTTGACTATAAGCATGAGGAGAATTTAGCACGGATTGCAACAAGGAAATACAATCAATCAAAGAGCAATTTTCATAATTAAATTCCTTGAAATTCAAAATAGTGGGTATAGTAACATCTAGGGTTTTAATTTCTTCAGTCCCACTTTCATCAAATTTAGCATCAAGATCTAAAAACTCCAAATTTTTGGAATGCCTTCTAGGTAAAGGTGGATCATATTAAGTCCCATTGTAACATCCCAAATTTCCAATTTGGAATGTTATACATTAGATCATCATTGCATAGCATATTTTATTGCTTTTGGGCCTGATCCAGAAATTCTACGCAACTCAAGGACCCACGGAGAGAGTTGGGGATTTCGTTATTTTCATATTTGAGTTTTCTCAAATTTTGAAAATAGGATCATTTGATTTTATTTATTTTATCTTCAATTATTTCTATTATAAAAATATGAGAGAGGGAATAAATGACTTTCCCAAAATAAAGAAATATAGAGGATTCAATAATAAAATCAAATAAGTTTTTGTTTTGGAGTTTTTCGTTGTTTTATTTGAATTTAGGAAAATTGCACGTTTTCAAAAACTGCATTTAGGGCCAAGAAAATGTTCATCCTGTTCTAAACATTTTATTTAGACGGTGAAAATTTGTTTTGGCAATTTTTAGATTTTTATTTATTTTTTAGGATTTTTCTTAGTTCGGCGGAATTATTATTTTTCAAAAAAAAAACGTGCGCGCCCGACTAGGCCAAAGGCCGAGCCGAGCCAGGCCGGCCCGCCAGGCGCCACCGCCTCCTAGCCCGTGCTGCCGCCGGACTCAAAGAGTCCGAGCCGGTGCCACCACCACCGCCACCCGACCCCCTCCCCATGTCGGACGCATCCGCCGCCCCCCTCCCTCCTTTAAATACCACCCCCCCTGGAGCCCCGAGTCGCCGCCGCCACACCCCACGCCGCCTGCACCGTCGCAAGCCGTAGCCCATCCCGCCGCCGCAGCGCCGCCTCGCCGCCGCAGCGTCGCCGATGCTGTCGCCGCCCCGCCACCCCACGCCGCCTGGAACCTCGCCGGAGCCTCGCCGGAGTCCGAGCCGAGGTAACCGTCGCCGCCCGGTTTTCTAAGAAAAACCGAACTGTTTTTTTAGAAAACCCTAGTTTTGTTTTTTAAATAGATTGATTCTTCCGGTTTATTTATTTAGCGAGCGTTCGCTCATTCGTTCATTTTAACAATCGCGTTCATCATTTAGTTCCAGAACACGAACGTTCGTTCGTTATTCTGTTCGCCGTTTTTCTTTTTCTCGGATTATTCCGCAATTATTTCTGATCGCGATCCGATTTTCGTTTTAGTATAACTTTTCGCTCTTCATCGGAATCAGGCGATTCAAGCGCCTGGAGTTTCGTCTCGAAACCCTCTTTCTGTTTAACCAACTCAAACAAGTTTTTTTCCTCTATAAAATTTGACCTAGATCCAGATTAGTAAACGAAGTTTTTTTTTGCCGTTTGTCTTTCGTTGTTTCGTTCGATTTGATTTCTTTTGCCAACCGGAGTTCTTAAATTGAACTTTCTGGTTAGATCTCTTATTTGAGTTTTACCAGTGCATTAGTTGAGTACTTATTGTATGTTTGTTTGTTTGTTTGTTTGCGTTAGAGTACCTGGAGTGCGCCGCTTGCTACTTCAAATCCCTAGGTTTCACGGATCATCAACAAGGCAAGTAACACTTTGATCATACCTCCTACTACCCAGTTTTTATTACATTAGATCAATCCTCACACATTGCATGATTAGAATCTAATTAAATTGTGGGTTTTGGGAAGTAGATGACGTAGTACCTATTACTTGTTTCTTTATCAAACCCTGGGAGTTATTTCTACGTTTGCTTATATTACCATGCTATGCTAGTAGACGTGGATTGGGTGAGTGTATCCATGACAGATGTGAGATTGTTAATTAATGGTTTATTTAAGGTGGAAACTTAAACACACATCTCGGTGGATTGAGGCACCTGGGTATTCCAGCGATTACCTGTTTTTCTTTTGGACCACCACCCAAGCTCAAAGGGATCATGAGATTATTCATACTAGAAACTTCCGTGTGCAGCCACAAACTACTATGGGCTTTAGCATAGTTGATTAAGTCGTGAGAACTCTTATAGTGGTAGACTAGCAGATGTAGGGGATGGTAGGTGTAACGGTGTACCCGATCGTAAGGTGCTAGTGCTTCTGAAAAACTATGTCTCAGTCATCCGTTTCTCAAACACCATGTAGTGCGAGAACCCCAACGGAGGAGATCGAGTCTTGTGGGGAAAAGTGCGCAAACCTTTGCGGAGTGTATAAACTAATCATGGTTAGCCATGTCCCCGGTTATGGACAACTTGAGTATCTAGTACCTGGATTATCATGTGAATCTCATCATGTTACTCTAATCAATTTTGTTGGGTTTTAATGATGATGCTAAATTGGGATTGAGAGGGTGTCTACACTCTCAATGTTTAACAACTACCATAATAGTTAAATAAAAATTTATTCCTTTGCAGTAGGGAAAAATTGGCTTTACGCAAAACTGTAACCATAGAGCTTTCCACCAGCCAAATATGCATGTAGTATAGCCTTATTCTTTCATTGCTCTCTATGTGCTACTTTGCCAGCATATTCCATGTGCTGACCCGTTTCGAGCTGCAACGTTCATGCTGCAAACTTTTCAGACGACGAGTAAGGAGTCTTTTAGGTCGTGGTGCTATACTCAGTGATGCCGTTGGAGTTGATGGACTCACTTATCTTCCAAGCCTTCCGCTGTTATCGTTATTAGATGGCCTTAAGCCATATTTATTGTAATAAGTTCTCTTTTGATATACTCGTTGTAATAAGTGTGTGATTGCTACTCTGTTATAAATCCTTCAAGTACTGTATGGTGTCAGCATTACTGATCCAGGGATGACACTGGAGCACAGAGATCGGACCGTTTGAGGTCTGGTCGCTACAAGATGTTATCAGAGCACACGCTGACTGTAGGACACGACCACTAAGCTAAATCCCTAGATCATTACTCACTCTTCTCCTTTCCGACTCCCCATCTTTTCTATTCTTTTAGGATGGCGGATGCAAGGAACAAGTTTACGCAACCGGATGAAGATACTCCCTTTGGACGTCATTTGAAGGAAGTCACTAGATACCTGAACATCGGAGTACCAAGCTTCACCGGAACCTACAACGCCACTTTACCTGAAGAGGGACGCTGGATGATTCAAGTTCAAGTTCCAATAAGGACATTCATGCCAGTCACTGAGCCCATAGAGTTTTCCTTTGATGCACCAACCTGGAGTCTAGGGAAGAGCATGGCAGCTTACATCACCATGGGACTCATTGGAGAAGTTTACCGCAATGATCTCAAGGATACAATCTACCAAATTTGTGGGCGCCGAGATGAGCACTAGGAGATGATCAACACCAAGAAGGATAGATCAATCGCAGCTTTTATCCAGGAGTTAAACCAGCACATTTGACGTCAGGAGAACCAGATGTGCGCAGACATGATAGATCTGAAGAAGGCAAGGACAAGAATCAAGGAACTGGAGGAAGAACTCAAGGCTACACGTGAAGATTATGAAGAGGAAATCGAAGTACTAGTGGAGAAGAATGATGACCTGATCAAGAAGGTCGGAATATTCATGGGAGACCCTACACCAGTAGAAGAAGACGAAGAACCCAAGGAGATTCGCCCGGAAGACTACATCATCATCGACGACACCGACTCGGACCAAGATGATAGCGATGATGACTATGTTGATGAAGCTGGAGCAGATATCATGGAGTCTGCAAACGAAGAACATTTCTAGTAGACCACCCCATCATTAGTAGTAGTCCACCATGTAAATATAGTAGTCCGAGCACTTTTGCAACAGTTACACCGATTGTATGCCCTTGTTTGATTGAATGAAGTGAATTGTTTGCTTTTGCCTCATGTGAATATGGGTAGTGTTTCTCTTTAGACCCCCCCTCTATTCTTAAATCTCATCTTTTCTAAACCCATCAGATGCCTCCGAGACGTGACCCCGGATTTACCTTCCCACAGGAGCTCACTCAGTTGATCCAGCAGCAGAATACGTTGATGCAGTTACTAGTCCAGAATCAGAATCAGGGGAACAACAACAACAACCCACCACCACCACCACCTATTGATCACTTAGCCCATTTTCTTAGGATGAATCCGCCGGTGTTCTCTAGTATCACCGAGCCTATAGTAGCAGATGATTGGCTCCGCAAGATAGCAAGGGAGTTGACCACGGCAGGATGCACAGATGCGGAAAAGGTGAAGTTTGCCCCACATCAGCTTGAAGGACCCGCAGCATCATGATGGGAGAATTTCACAGCCACTTTCCCTATCGACACTATCACATGGGACCAGTTCCAGCAGGCTTTCCATACTACCCATGTTTCAGCAGGAGCTATGGCCATGAAGAAGCGTGAATTTTGCAACTTGCGCCAAGGAGGATGGACAGTTGGCCAGTATGTGGATGACTTTAGTAAGCTAGCACGTTATGCCCTAGATGATGTTGCTACGGATGCAGCTAAACATGAGAAGTTTCTGGAAGGACTGAATGATGAGTTGAGCATGCAGTTGATGGTAGCAACCTTCAACAACTACCAGGAGTTGGTAGATCGTGCTCTTATGATTGAAGGGAAGCAACAACAAATTGATAACCGCAAGAGGAAGTATGGACAAGGGAAGTACAATTCTGGAGCTCAGCAAAAGCCGCGTTTTACCCCTAGACTGGGAGGACCTTTTCAGCATACCCACGGAGGAGGTAGTTCGCATAATCATAATGGCCCCAAGAATGGTAATGGGAATGGAGGAAGCAACGGCCAGAATCGTACCAACCCATCAACCCCAGCCAAGAGAGACCTGAGCCAAGTCACTTGCTTTAAGTGCCAGAAGACCGGACATTATGCCAATGAATGTCCTGAATCCCAGAATGGAAATGGCAATGGAAGCTCTTGGAAGAAGCCGAACCCTTTCAATAGGGGACAGGTGGACCACGTAAACGTGGAGGAGGTTGAAGAGCAGCTGGATGCAGTAATCGGTAAGTTTTTGGTTAAGTCTTTTACTGCAATCGTTCTTTTTGATACTGGTGCATCGCATTCATACATATAAAGGGGATTTGCGGATAAGTATAACCTGCCCACCAAAGTTCTTAGAACACCTATGTTAGTAAGCTCACCAGGAGCGGAGTATATGGCCAGCAAAGGATGTTTTCAAGTGCCATTGAGTATAGGTAGGCATGTGTTTCCCACGGATTTGATCATTTTGGAATCGCGAGGTTTGGATGTAATTCTGGGTATGGATTGGCTATCGATGTGTGGAGGAAACATCGATTGCGCCAGTAAGTCGATTTTGCTTACCACTCCAGAAGGAAGAAGGATCAAGTATGTATCCCGGCATGTGCCGAATAGGACTCAAGTAAATTCCTTAACAGGAGTTGTGCAGGAGGAAGTACCAGTAGTGAAGGATTTCCCTGATGTATTTCCATAGGAGTTGCCAGGCATGCCACTGGATAGAGATATTGAGTTTTTAATTGAACTTTTGCCAGGCACAAGACTGATATCTAAAAGACCATATAGGATGCCCGCAAAGGATTTGGTGGAGATTAAGAAGCAAATTAAAGAGTTACTGGATAAAGGATATATTCGCCCTAGTTCTTCACCTTGGGGATCGCCAGTACTTCTAGTGGAGAAGAAGGATGGATCGTTAAGGATGGTTGTTGATTATCGAGGATTGAATGAAGTAACCATCAAGAACAAGTACCCACTACCGATGATAAATGATCTGTTTGACCGATTGCAAGGAGCTAAGGTATTTTCCAAGATCGATTTACGATCACGATACCATCAGTTGAAGATCCGAGAACATGATATACCTAAGACGGCTTTTACCACCAGGTATGGGCTGTACGAGTACACCGTTATGTCATTTGGCTGACTAACGCACCTGCATATTTTATGAACATGATGAACAAAGTGTTTATGGAGTTTTTGGATAAGTTCATCGTAGTGTTCATTGATGATATTTTAGTTTACTCGAAGAATGAAGAGGATCATAAGGAGCATTTGAGTTTGGTACTTGAGAAGCTCGGAGAACATCAGTTATATGCCAAGTTTAGCAAATGTGAGTTTTGGTTGAAGGAAGTTGGATTCCTCGGACACGTTATATCCGGAGAAGGTATAGCAGTAGATCCCACCAAGGTTGACACTGTGACAAATTGGGAAGCGCCAACAACAGTTGGAGAGATCCGGAGTTTTCTTGGACTCGCAGGATACTACCGGAGATTCATTGAAAATTTCTCGAAGATTGCGAAGCCTATGACGGAGTTGTTGAAGAAAGATACCAAGTTCAAATGGACTGAGGAATGTGAGGCCAGTTTCCAGGAGTTGAAGAAACGTTTGGTTACATCACTAGTGTTGATTTTGCTGGATCAGAACAAGGATTATGAGGTGTATTGCGACGCTTCACGTCGAGGACTTGGAGCAGTGCTTATGCAGGAAGGAAGAGTTGTTTCATATGCCTCACGACAGCTTAAGCCTCATGAGTTGAATTATGCCACACATGATTTGGAGTTAGCAGCCATAGTGCATGCATTGAAGACCTGGAGACACTTTCTCATTGGAAAACATTGTGAGGTGTACACGGATCACAAGAGCTTGAAGTATATTTTCACGCAGAAGGAGTTGAATCTTAGGAAAAGGAGATGGTTGGAGCTCATCAAGGATTATGATATGAGATTGCATTATCATCCCGGAAAGGCTAACGCAGTAGCTGACGCATTGAGCCGTAAAAGCCATGTCAACACCGTAATGACGGGAGATTTACCAAGAGAGTTAGCCGAGAATCTTCATGAGCTATGTTTGGAGGTAGTCCCAAGAGGCTATGTAGCAGCATTAGAGATTCAGTCTACTTTGATGGATAAGATCAGAGAAGCTCAGAGGACTGACAAGGAAGTTGCTTCCATAAAGGATAAAATGAGCAAAGGAAAATCTAAAGGATTTTGTGAGGATTAGCACGATACCCTATGGTTTGATGACCGTGTTTATGTGCCCAATGACCCGGAGATCATGAAGTTAATTCTACAGGAAGCTCATGATTCACCACATTAGATTCACCCATGAAATACCAAGATGCATTTGGATTTGAAGGATACTTTCTGGTGGACCGGAATGAAGAAGGATATTGCGGAGTATGTAGCAGTCTGTGATGTATGTCAGAGAGGAAAGGCAGAGCATCAGAAGCCAGCAGGATTGTTACAACCATTGCCAATACCCGAATGGAAGTGGAATAAGCTAGGCATGGATTTTATTACGGGTTTGCCCAGAACTCATTCAGGCTATGACTCGATATGGGTTGTAGTCGATCGTTTGACTAAAGTAGCTCATTTCATCCCAGTAAAGACCACTTACACTAGTGCTAAGTTGGCAAGGATAAACATGACCAGGATCGTTTGTCTGCATGGAGTTCCAAGGAGCATTGTATCAGATAGAGGAACCCAGTTTACCTCAAAGTTCTGGAATCAATTGCATGAAACTTTGGGTACCAGGCTAGAGTTCAGTACAACTTTTCATCTGCAGACAGATGGACAAACCGAGAGAGTCAATTAGATTTTGGAGGACATGCTGAGAGCTTGTGCGCTAGATTATGGATCTAGTTGGGACGACAATTTTCCGTACGCTGAGTTCTCTTACAACAACAATTATCAATCCAGTTTGAAGATGGACCCTTTTGAAGCCTTGTACGGAAGGAGGTGCAGGACCCCATTGTCGTGGGGTGAAGTTGGAGACCGATAGTTGTTTGGACCGGATCTAATTAAGGAGTCTGAACAGAAGGTGAAATTGATTCGCGATAGGCTCAAGGTAGCCCAGTCCAGGCAGAAGAGCTACACAGATTCTAAACGCAAGGAGATAGTTTACAAAGTCGAAAATCGAGTTTATCTTTGAGTATCTCCACTTCGAGGAGTTAAGAGCTTTGGAGTTAAGGGAAAGTTAGCGCCACGTTTTGTAGGACCATACAAGGTTTTGGAGCGTATGGGAGAAGTAGCCTGCAAATTGGAATTGCCCAAAGGATTGTTAGGAGTTCACGACGTATTCCACGTTTCCCAGTTGAAGAAGTGCCACGCAGAGATGGCTGATATACCGCTGAGAGATACAGTGCCGCTGGAAGCGATTCAGTTGGACAGTGATTTGACTTATGAGGAGAAACCTGTCAAGATTCTTGAGTATGCCAGCCGAGTCACCCGCAGCAAGGTCATCAAGTTTTGCAAAGTTCAGTGGAGCCACCACACGGAGGATGAAACCACCTGGGAGCGAGAGGAAGATCTGCTGAAGGACCACCCTCACCTATTTTCTAGCCAACCCAAATCTCGAGGGCGAGATTCATCCTAAGGGGGGTAGGTTTATAACATCCTAATTTTCCAATTTGGAATGTTATACATTAGATCATCATTGCATAGCATATTTTATTGCTTTTGGGCCTGATCCAGAAATTCTATGCAACTCAAGGACACACGGAGAGAGTTGGGGATTTCGTTATTTTCATATTTGAGTTTTCTCAAATTTTGAAAATAGAATCATTTGATTTTATTTATTTTATCTTCAATTATTTCTATTATAAAAATATGAGAGAGGGTATAAAATGACTTTCCCAAAATAAAGAAATATTAAGGATTTAATAATAAAATCAAATAATTTTTTGTTTTGGAGTTTTTCGCTGTTTTATTTGAATTTAGGAAAAATTGCACGTTTTCAAAAACTGAATTTAGGGCCAAGAAAATGTTCATCCTGTTCTAAATATTTTATTTATATGATGAAAATTTGCTTTGGCAAATTTTAGATTTTCTTTGGATCTTTCTTAGTTCGGCTGAATTATTTTAAAAAAAAACCTGCACGCCCGACTGGGCCAAAGGCCCAGCCGAGCCAGGCTGGCCCGCCAGGCGCCACCGCCTCCTCGCCCGTGCTGCCGCCGGACTTGGAGAGTCCGAGCCGGAGCCGCCGCCGCCGCTCGACCCCCTTCCCAAGTCAGACTCAGCCGCCGCCCCCCTCCCTCCTTTAAATACCACCCCAGCCCCCCTGGAGCCCCGAGTCGCAGCCGCCGCACCCCACGCCGCCCGCCCCACCGCAAGCCGTAGCCCGCCCCGCCGCCTTGCGCCCCGCCGCCGCCCCGCTGCTCCGCCGCCTTGCGCCGCCGACGCCGTCGCCGCCCCGCCACCCCACACCGCCCGGAACCCCGCCGGAGCCCCGCCGGAGTCTGAGCCGAGGTAGCCGTCGCCGCCCGGTTTTCTAACAAAAATCGATCCATTTTTTTAGAAAACCCTAGTTTCATTTTTTTAAATAGATCGGTTCTTCCGGTTTATTTATTTAGTGAGCGTTCGCTCGTTCGTTCGTTTTAACGAACGCGTTCATCGTTTAGTTCCAGAAAACGAACGTTCGTTCGTTATTCTGTTTGTCGGTTTTTTTTCTCGGATTATTCCGCGATTATTTCTGATCGCGATTTCTCATCTGATTTTCGTTTTAGTATAACTTTTCACTCGTTCATCCAAATCAGGCGATTCAAGCGCTTGCAGTTTCGTCTCGAAACCCTCTTTCTGTTGAACCAACTCAAACAAGTTTTCTTCCTCTGTAAAATTTGACCTAGATCCAGATTAGTAAATGAAGTTTGTTTTTTTCGCCGTTTGTCTTTCGTTGCTTCGTTCGATTTGATTTCTTTTGCCAACCGGAGTTCTTAACTTGAACTTTCTGGTTAGATCTCTTATTTGAGTTTTACCTGTGCATTAGATGAGTACTTATTGTATGTTTGTTTGTTTGTTTGCGTTAGAGTACCCAGAGTGCGCCGCTTGCTACTTCGAATCCCTAGGTTTCACGGATCATCAGCAAGGCAAGTAACACTTTGATCATACCTCCTACTACCCAGTTTTTATTGCATTAGATCAATCCTCACACATTGCATGATTAGGATCTAATTAAATTGTGGGTTTTGGGAAGTAGATGAGGTAGTACCTATTATCTGTTTCTTTATCAAACCCTGGGAGTTATTTCTATGTTTGCTTATATTGCCATGCTATGCTAGTAGACATGGATTGGCTGAGTGTATCCATGACAGATGTGAGATTGTTAATTAATGGTTTATCTAAGGTGGCAACTTAAACACACATCTGGGTGGATTGAGGCACCTGGGTATTCCAGCGATTGCCTGTTTTTCTTTTGGACCGCCACCCAGGCTCAAAGGGATCATGAGATTATTCATACTAGAAACTTCCGTGTGCAGCCACAAGCTACTATGGGCTCTAGCATAGTTGATTAAGTCGTGCGAACTCTTACAGTGGTAGACTAGCAGATGTAGGGGAAAGTAGGTGTAACAGTCTACCCGATCGTAAGGTGCTAGCGCTTCTGAAAAACTATGTCTCGGTCATCCGTTTCTCAAACACCATGTAGTGCGAGAACCCCAACGGAGGAGATCAAGTCTTGTGGGGAAAAGTGCGCAAACCTTTGCAGAGTGTATAAACTAATCATGGTTAGCCGTGTCCCCGGTTATGGACAACTTCAGTATCTAGTACCTGGATTATCATGTGAATCTCATCATGTTACTCTAATCAATTTTGTTGGGTTTTAATGATGATGCTTAATTGGTATTGAGAGGGTGTCTACACTCTCAATGTTTAACAGCTACCATGATAGTTAAATAAAAATTTATTCCTTTTCAGTAGGGAAAAATTGGCTTTATGAAAAACTGTAACCATAGAGCTTTCCACCAGCCAAATATGCATGTAGTATAGCCTTATTCTTTCATTGCTCTCTATGTGTTACTTTGCTAGCATATTCCATGTGCTGACCCGTTTCAGGCTGCAACGTTCATGTTGCAGACTTTTTAGATGACGAGTAAGGAGTCTTTTAGGTCGTGGTGCTATACTCAGTGATGCCATTGGAGTTGATGGACTCACTTATCTTCCAAGCCTTCCACTGTTATCGTTATTAGATGGCCTTAAGCCATATTTATTGTAATAAGTTCTCTTTTGAGACACTCGTTGTAATAAGTGTGTGATTGCTACTCTGTTATAAATCCTTCAAGTACTGTGCGGTGTCAGCATTACTGATCCAGGGATGACACTGGAGCATAGAGATCGGACTGTTTGAGGTCTGGTCGCTACACCCATCATTATCAAGATTCATATTGCAAAACAAAGATTTAATAGGGGACACATCAATAACTTTTAGATCTTCATCTTTATTTTCAGAGGAACTAGAAGAACATGCTCTTATAAAGGCATCTTTCTTAGCACGCATCCTAGCGGTTCTTTCTTTGCACTCATCAATGGAAATTCTCATGGCTTTGAGAGACTCATTGATATCATGCTTAGGAGGAATAGATCTAAGCTTTGAAGAATCAACAATAAGAGAAATTCTATCAACGTTCCTAGCCAACTCATCAATCTTAAGCAATTTCTCTTCAATCAAAGCATTGAAATTCTTTTGCGAAGTAATAAATTCTTTAATATTAGATTCAAAATCAGAGGGCATCTTATTATAATTTCCATAAGAATTGTTGTAGGAATTACCATAATTATTAGAGGAATTGCTAGGATAAGGTCTAGGATTAAAGTTTCCTCTATACGCGTTGTTACCAAAATTATTCCTACCAACAAAATTCACATCCATAGATTCATTATTGTTCTCAATCAAAGTAGACAAGGGCATATCATTAGGATAAGAAGAAACACTCTTACTAGCAAATAATTTCATAAGTTCATCCATCTTTCCACTCAAAACATTAATTTCTTCTATCGCATGCACCTTTTTATTAGTAGATCTTTCAGTATGCCATTGAGAATGATTAACCATAATATTATCTAGGAGTTTAGTAGCTTCTCCTAAAGTGATTTCCATAAAAGTGCCGCCCGCAGCCGAATCTAAAAGATTTCTAGAAGCAAATTTCAATCCGGCATAATTTTTGGTATAATCATCCACAAATTCAAACCAGGAGTAGGGCAATTACGTATCATTAATTTCATCCTATCCCAAGCTTGTGCAACATGTTCATGATGAAGTTGCTTAAAATTCATATGGAGATGATCTTAGCAGGAGGAAAATACTTAGAGATAAAAGCATCTTTGCACTTGTTCCAAGAATCAATACTATTTTTAGGCAAAGACGAAAACCAAGCTTTAGCACGATCTCTAAGCGAAAAAGGAAATAGCTTCAACTTAATAATATCGTTGTCCACATCTTTATTCTTTTGCATATCACACAAATCAACGAAGCTATTTAGATGGGTAGCGGCATCTTCACTAGGAAGGCCGGAAAACTGATCTTCCATGACAAGATTCAGCAAAGCGGCATTAATTTCATAAGATTCAGCATCGGTAAGAGGAGCAATCGGAGTGCTAATAAAATCATCGTTGTTTGTATTGGTAAAGTCACACAATTTAGTGTTATCTTGAGCCATTGTGACAAGCAAGCAATCCAACACACAAGCAAAAAAAAAGCAAGCAGGCAAAAAGAGGCAAATAGAGAAAGAGAGGGAGGATAGAGAGAGAGGGCGAATAAAACGGCAAGGGTGAAGTGGGGGAGAGGAAAACGAGAGGAAAATGGCAAATAATGTAATGTGGGAGACAAGGGTTGTGATGGGTACTTGGTATGTTGGCTTTTGCATAGACTCCCTGGCAACGGCGCCAGAAATGGCTCGTTGTCGGGAGTCAAATCTAGACTTGCGCGAACCTCCCCGGCAATGGCGCCAGAAATTCTTCTTGCTACCTCTTGAGCACTGCGTTGGATTTCCTTGAAGAGGAAAGGATGATGCAGCAAAGTAGCGTAAGTGTTTCCCTCAGTTTTTGAGAACCAAGGTATCAATCCAGTAGGAGGCTACGCGCGAGTCCCTCGTACCTACACAAAGCAAATAACTCCTCGCAACCAACGCGATAAGGGGTTGTCAGTCCCTTCACGGTCACTTACTAGAGTGAGATCTGATAGATATGATAGGATAATATTTTTGGTATTTTTGTGATAAAGATGCAAAGTAAAATAAAAGCAAAGTAAAAATAACTAAGTATTGGAAGATTAATATGATGAAGATAGACCCGGGGGCCATAGGTTTCACTAGTGGCTTCTCTCAAGAGAATAAGTATTTTACGGCGGATGAACGAATTACTATTGAGCAATTGACATAATTGAGCATAGTTATGAGAATATCTAGGTATGATCATGTATATAGGCATCACGTCCGAGACAAGTAGACCGACTCCTGCCTACATCTACTACTATTACTCCACTCATCGACCGCTATCCAGCATGCATCTAGAGTATTAAGTTCATGAAAACAGAGTAACGCCTTAAGCAAGATGACATGATGTAGAGGGATAAATTGATTCAATATGATAAAAAACCCATCTTGTTATCCTCGATGGCAACGATACAATATGTGCCTTGCTGCCCTTACTGTCACTGGGAAAGGACACCGCAAGATTGATCCCAAAGCTAAGCACTTCTCCCATTGCAAGAAAGATCAATCTAGTAGGCCAAACCAAGCTAATAATTTGAAGAGACTTGCAAAGATAACCAATCATACATAAAAGAATTCAGAGAAGATTCAAATATTGTTCATAGATAATCTTGATCATAAACCCACAATTCATCGGTCTCAACAAACACACCGCAAAAGAAGATTACATCGAATAGATCTCCACAAGAGAGGGGGAGAACATTGTATTGAGATCCAAAAAGAGAGAAGAAGCCATCTAGCTAATAACAATGGACTCGAAGGTCTGAGGTAAACAACTCACACTTCATCGGAGAGGCTATGGTGTTGATGTAGAAGCCCTCCGTGACGGATGCCCCCTCCGGCGGAGCTCCGGAATAGGCCCCAAGATGGGATCTCGTGGATACAGAAAGTTACGGTGGTGGAATTAGGGTTTTGGCTCCGGTTCTGATCGTTTGGGGGTACATAGGTATATATAGGAGGAAGGAGTATGTCGGTGGAGCATCAGGGGGCCCACAAGGGTGGAGGGCGCGCTTGGGGGGGGGGGGTAGGCGCGCCCCTACCTTGTGGCTTCCTCCTTTATTTCTTGACGTACGGTCCAAGTCTCCTGGATCATGTTCATTCCGAAAATCACGTTCCCGAAGGTTTCATTCCGTTTGGACTCCGTTTGATATTCCTTTTCTGCGGAACTCTGAAATAGGCAAAAAACAACAACTTTGGGCTTGGCCTCCGGTTAATAGCTTAGTCCCAAAAATAATATGGAAGTGGATAATAAAGCCCAATAATGTCCAAAACAGTAGATAATCTAGCATGGAGCAATCAAAAATTATAGATACGTTGGAGACGTATTAGGGGGTTTCTATTCAGCGACCAAGAGACGTCAACTGTCCTATAGCCACCCTGCCGAGTCATCCTAAGGACTGGAATTACACTTGGTTTTAGTATAGAGACACCTCTCCAGCTAGTGAGAATCCTTTGCCGGGTTTCTAGTCCTTTTGGCTCAGCCCCAACCATGTGCTCTCGGGCCATCTTACTGCCGTTGAACGTGCCAATGGCACATTTTCAAAGATCACGGCCTTGCTGGCCAACGGCTTCACTAGAATTGACTCGGTTCACTGCTGGGTCGCATGGATAATTTTGCCGCTGAGCCGGCATGGCGGCTTAATGTGCTAGTATACTTGCGATACGAAAGACCCACATCGTTACAATCAGATGCATTTGACTGAAGAAGAAATCAACGACTCAGTGAAGACACTTCTTGGGGAGTCTCTGGAAAGCTGCAGCAAAGTGGGACTAAACCCTCTCTGCACCCTTAACCCGGCTCCTCCAATAAGCTTTTTGAACAAGCCTTCAATTTACTTGCTTGCATCTTTTCATTTCATGTTAGTTAACTTATTTCTCATGTATCAGCATGCCGACTCTCCCTTCTGGAAAGACAAGTTGCCAACCGCCCCTCCAACCAAGAAGCCTAAAACAAAACTCGAGGTCCAGGTCGTCGCAAGAGGCCATAAGCCGAAGAACTTCTCAATCTTGATGATGAATCGGAGGTAGAACTTGATTCCCTTGGCTTTATTTTCATGCAAATTATTGACGCTGATTCCTCTCAAGAAGAGGCAGAGACCAGCCATGCAGACGTAGCAGAGGTAACTATAATTTTCTCTGACTCAGAACCCTTGCCAAGAAAGAAAACTTGGCGGGTCACCTGAAAAGTAAGGTTTTCTCACTCTCTTGCTCATTTGGATCCCAACTTTCTTTTGAAGAAACAACAACATGAAATGAGGCGTAAGACCCAGAGCGATGGCACTAAAGATCTCATGTACGGCTTACTCAACACCCCGTCTCCTCGAAAGCGTCGCAACGAGGTTCCACATAGCCCGACTCTATCTCTTCTACAAGCCGGTATCATACATCAACCTCTTAATTCTTCTGACTCAAAATATCAGGGAACGCCGCCCTCATCTGGCGACTCTAGCAGAACTCAAATGTCAGCTTTCAAGGTTGCCCATGGGTAAGTACTTTCACTTGTTCATAAATGAATTGTAGTGATATATTCATGAACTCTTGTATTCTTGTTACAGATGCATAGCTAAAGCGGGCAAGAAACATAAGGTGGGCGGGTCTTCAAAAGACCCCAAAGCTGTTGAACCGGAGAGGCAGGTGCCAAAGACCCTAGAGGCTTCAACCCAAAATCCTGAAGACCTTGCCAATGATCCGCCACTGCAAACTAACGCTATAGCCTTTGAGCCAATGCGCACTGAGATTGACCCGGCTACCAGTCATGACCCACCAAGCCCTAAGCCGCCTAGCCCTGCCAAGCTAACTGAAGAGATCTCTCCTAAGAAGAATTCTAATGACGTTGCTGTTACTGGGACAACTTACACTGGCCAGGAGCCTCAACCATGCTGGCCAAGCATATCACCAAAGAAGAATCACCTTCCTTGGAGAAAGGCAAGGCCAAACTGGACCTGGAGAGCTATTCCTTCTTCAGCGCATGTGACATGTATGCGGTGTTGGGGAACGTAGTATTTCAAAAAAAATCCTACGATCACACAAGATCTATCTAGGAGAAGCATAACAACGAGCGGGGAGAGTGTGTCCACGTACCCTCGCAGACTGAAAGCGGAAGCGTTTAGTAACACGGTCGATGTAGTCGAACGTCTTCATGATCCAACTGATCCAAGTACCGAACGTACGGCACCTCTGTGTTTAGCACACGTTCAGCACGATGACGTCTCTCGATTTCTTGATCCAGTTGAGGACGAGGGAGAGTTCCGTCAGCACGACAGTGTGTCAACGGTGATGATGAAGTTACCGGCGCAGGGCTTCGCCTAAGCACTACGATGATATGACCGAGGTGTTAACTGTAGAGGGGGGCGCTGCACATGGCTAGGAACAATTGATGTGTGTTCTAGGGGTGCCCTCACCACGTATATAAAGGAGGGAGAGGGAGGGAGGCAGCCTAGGGCGCGCCCAAGTAGGAGGAATCCTACTTGGGCCCCTAGTCCAGTTCGCCCCCCTACCATATTTGGACAAGGGGGAAAGGAAGGAGGGGGAGGGGAAGGAATTAGGAGTCCTACTTCATACTTTATTTTTCCTCCTCTCCTTTACCTTTATCCCCACATGGCTGGCCCTATAGGGGGAGCACCAGCCCCTTGTGGGCTGGTGTGTTCCCTTACTTGGCCCATTAAGCCCATATCTTTGCCGGGGGTTGCTCGGAACCCCCTTCCGGTGACCCGATATCACCCAGAACACTTCTGGTGTCCAAATACCATCGTCCTATATATGAATCTTTACCTCTCGGACATTTTGAGATTCCTCGTCATGTCTGTGATCTCATCCGGGACTCCGAACAAACTTCAGTCATCAAATCACATAACTCATAATACAAATCGTCATCGAACGTTAAGCGTGCGGGCCCTACGGGTTCGAGAACTATGTAGAAATGACCGAGACACATCTCCGGTCAATAACCAATAGCGGAACCTGGATGCTCATATTGGTTCCTACATATTCTACGAAGATCTTTATCGGTCAAACCGCATAACAACATACGTTGTTCCCTTTGTCATCGGTATGTACTTGCCCGAGATTCGATCGTCGGTATCATCATACCTAGTTCAATCTCGTTACCGGCAAGTCTCTTTACTCGTTCCATAATGCATGATCGTGTGACTAACTCATTAGTCACATTGCTTGCAAGGCTTATAGTGATGTGCATTACCGAGAGAGCCCAGAGATACCTCTCTGATACACGGAGTGACAAATCCTAATCTCGATCTATGCCAACCCAACAAACACCTTCGGAGACTTTTGTAGAGCATCTTTATAATCACCCAGTTACGTTGTGACGTTGATAGCACACAAGGTGTTCCTCCGGTATTCGGGAGTTGCATAATCTCATAGTCAGAGGAACATGTGTAAGTCATGATGAAAGCAATAGCAATAAAACTAAATGATCATTATGCTAAGCTAATGGATGGGTCTTGTCCATCACATCATTCTCTAATGATGTGATCCCCTTCATCAAATGACAACACATGTCTATGGTCAAGAAAAATAACCATCTTCGATTAACGAGCTAGTCTAGTAGAGGCATACTAGGGACACTCTGTTTTGTCTATGTATTCACACATGTACTAAGTTTCTGGTTAACACAATTCTAGCATGAATAATAGACATTTATCATGGTATAAGTAAATATAAATAACAACTTTATTATTGCCTCTAGGGCATATTTCCTTCAGTCTCCCACTTGCACTAGAGTCAATAATCTAGTTCACATCGCCATGTGATTTAACACCAATAGTTCACATCACCATGTGACTAATACCCAAAGGGTTTTACTAGAGTCAATAATGTAGTTCACATCACTATGTGATTAACACCCAAAGAGTATTAAGGTGTGATCATGTTTTGCTTGTGAGAGAAGCTTAGTCAATGGGTCTGTCATATTCAGAGCCATATGTATTTTGCAAATTTTCTATGTCTACAATGCTCTGCATGGAGCTACTCTAGATAATTGCTCCCACTTTTAATATGTATCTAGATTGAGACTCAGAGTCATCCGGATTGGTGTAAAAGCTTGCATCAGCGTAACTCTTTACGACGAACTCTTTATCACCTCCATAACTGAGAAATATCTCCTTAGTCTTCTAAGGATAATTTTGACCGCTGTCAAGTGATCCTCTCCTGGATCAATATCGTACTGCCTTGACAAACTCATGTCAAGGTACACAATAGATTTGGTACACAGCATAGCATACTTTATAGAACCTTGGATGAGGCATAGGGAATGACTTTCATTCTCTTTCTATTTTCCGTCGTGGTCGTGTGTTGAGTCTTACTCAACTTTACACCTTGCAATACAGGAAGAACTCCTTCTTTGACCGTTCCATTTTGAACTACTTCAAAAATCTTGTCAAGGTATGTACTCATTGAAAAATCTTATCAAGCGTCTTGATCTATCTCTATAGATCTTGATGCCCAATATGTAAGCAGCTTCACCGAGGTCTTTCTTTGAAAGACTCCTTTCAAACACTCCTTTATGCTTTCCAGAAAATTCTACATCATTTCCGATCAACAATATGTCATTCACATATACTTATTAGAAAGGCTGTAGTACTCCCACTCACAATATGTCATTCACATATACTTACCGCAAGTCTGTATAAAACTATATGCTTTGATCAACTTATCAAAGCGTATATTCCAACTCCAAGATGCTTGTACCAGTCCATAGATGGATCACTGGAGCTTGCACATTTTGTTAGCACCTTTAGGATTGACAAAAACTTCTGGTTGTATCATATACAACTCTTCTTTAATAAATCCATTAAGGAAGCAGTTTTGATATCCATTTGTCAGATTTCATAAAATGTGGCAATTGCTAACATTATTCGGACAGACTTTAAGCACCGATATGAGTGAGAAAATCTCATCATAGTCAACATCTTAAATTTGTCAAAAACCCTTTTCGACAAGTCGAGCTTTGTAGATAGTAACACTACTATCAGCGTCCGTCTTCCTCTTAAAGATCCATTTTTCTCAATAGCTTCCTCATAGTTCGTAGGTTCATCATGGTCTAGCAACATGACTTCCAGAACAGGATTACCATACCACTCCGGTGTGGATCGTACTCTGGTTGACCTACGAGGTTTGGTAGTAACTTGATCTAAAGTTTCATGATCATCATCATTAACTTCCTCACTAATTGATGTAGGCATCACTGGAACTAATTTTAGTGATGAGCTACTTTCCAATTCGAGAGAAGGTACAATTACCTCATCAAGTTCTACTTTCATCCCACTCATTTCTTTCGAGAGGAACTCCTTCTCTAGAAAGGATCCACTCTTAGCAACAAAGATCTTGCCTTCGGATCTGTGATAGAAGGTGTACCCAACAGTTTCTTTTGGGTATCCTATGAAGACGCACTTCTCCGATTTGGGTTTGAGCTTATCAGGCTGAAACTTCTACACATAAGCATCGCAACCCCAAACTATAAGAAACGACAGCTTAGGTTTCTTTCCAAACCACAGTTCATACGGTGTTGTTGTCGGTGTCAAAACCGGCAGATCTTGGGTAGGGGGTCCCTAACTGTGCGTCTAGGCCGGATGGTAACAGGAGGCAAGGGACACGAAGTTTTACCCACGTTCGGGCCCTCTCGATGGAGGTAAAGCCCTACGTCCTGCTTGATTAATATTGATGATATGGGTAGTACAAGAGTAGATCTACCATGAGATCAGAGAGGCTAAACCCTAGAAGCTAGCCTATGGTATGATTGTTGTTGTCTATGTTGTCCTACGGACTAAAACCCTCCGGCTTATATAGACATCGGAGAGGGTTAGGGTTACACAAAGTCGGTTACAATGGTAGGAGATCTGTATATCCGTATCGCCAAGCTTGCCCTCCACGCCAAGGAAAGTCCCTTCCGGACACGGGACGAAGTCTTCAATCTTGTATCTTCATAGTCCAGGAGTCCGGCTGAAGGTATAGTCCGGCTATCCGAACACCCCCTAATCCAGGACTCCCTCAGTTGTATCAACGGATTTTTAGACGGTGCCCTATTTAACGTGAATGCAGCTGTCTCTAATGCATAAACCCAAAATGGTAGCGGTAAATCGATAAGAGACATCATAGATCGCACCATATCTAATAAAGTACGGTTATGACGTTCAGACACACCATTATGCTATGGTGTTCCAGGTGGCGTGAGTTGCGAAACTATTCCACATTGTTAGAAATGAAGGCCAAACTCGTAACTCAAATACTCGCCTCCGCGATCAGATCGTAGAAACTTTATTTTCTTGTTACGATGATTCTCAACTTCACTCTGAAATTCTTTGAACTTTTCAAATGTCTCAGACTTGTGTTTCATTAAGTAGATATACCCATATCTGCTCAAATCATCTGTGAAGGTCAGAAAATAACGATACCCGCTGTCGGTGTCAAAACCGGCGGATCTCGGGTAGGGGGTCCCGAACTGTGCGTCTAGCCCGGATGGTAACAGGAGGCAAGGGACACAAAGTTTTACCCAGGTTCGGGCCCTCTCGATGGAGGTAAAACCCTACGTCCTGCTTGATTAATATTGATGATATGGGTATTACAAGAGTAGATCTACCACGAGATCAGAGAGGCTAAACCCTAGAAGCTAGCCTATGGTATGATTGTTGATGTGTATGTTGTCCTACGGACTAAAACCCTCCGGTTTATATAGACACCGGAGAGGGCTAGGGTTACATAGAGTCGGTTACAATGGTAGGAGATCTGAATATCCGTATCGCCAAGCTTGCCTTGCACGCCAAGGAAAGTCCCTTCCGAACACGGGACGAAGTCTTCAATCTTGTATCTTCATAGTCCAGGAGTCCGGCTGAAGGTATAGTTAGGCTATCCGAACACCCCCTAATCCAGGACTCCCTCAGGAGCCCCTGAACCAGGCTTCAATGACGAAGAGTCCGGTGCGCAGATTGTCTTCGGCATTGCAAGGCGGGTTCCTCCTCCAAGTACTTCATAGAAGATTTTAAACACAAAGATAGTGTCCGGCTCTGCAAAATAAGTTTTCCACATATTGCCATACAGAGAATAATATTTACACAAATCTAATCTGCTGACGTATTCCGTAGTGCGACACACCACAACCAAGCCTTTATCCAAGTCGTTTCATTATCCCACCTCAGCGCGTCATGCGAGGCGGTTTCCTTGGCACGTCTTGTCAAAGCAGAGATTGTGCCCCCTTATTCCGGGATTCTCATCAATACGGGCGTGGGTAACCCAACCGCGCCTTTGATTACGGCGCTTGGAGATAAGCGAGTTTTACCAGGCTGGTGGGGACATGTAGTTGCGTCCACCCATATAAGGGGATAAGGATCCACCTTTTCACCCACGCCTTCTTCCTCCTTTGCCTATCCATTCTTGCGCACTCGAGCTCCAGCGCCCAAGTCCGCACTACCACCTCAACCTTCTCCAGTCATGTCCGGAACGGAGGGACACATCAAGAAGCTGAGGAAGGCCGGATACCTGTCTAGCGACATCGCGCACCGGCTTCCCGAAAAGGGGCAGCTCATCCCCACCCCTAGGCCCCATGAGAGGGTGGTATTCCTCCCCCATTTCCTCCACGGACTGGGCTTCCCTCTACATCCATTTGTCCGGGGGCTCATGTTCTACTACAGCCTGGATTTCCATGATCTGGCCCCGAACTTCGTCCTCAACATCTCGGCGTTTATCGTGGTGTGCGAGGCTTTCCTCCGCATCCGCCCCCATTTCGGCCTATGGCTTAAGACTTTCAACGTCAAGCCGAAGGTGGTGCGCGACAGCCAGGCAGAGTGCGGCGGTGCCATGGTTGGAAAGATGGCCAACATCCTGTGGCTCGAGGGTTCCTTTGTGGAGACCCTGAAGGGGTGGCAATCATGGTGGTTTTACGTCACCGAGCCGCGCGACGCCGAATGGGTCGCACCCCCTGAGTTTCGATCCGGCCCTCCTATGCGGCTCACCTCCTGGAAGGAGATAGGCCTGTCTTGGGGTAAAAAAGGAGAGCTGACCGGACTCCAAACATGCATCCAAACCCTGGTGGACAAGAAGCTCAAGCTTGTCAACGTAGTCCAGGTTATGCTCATCCGCCTGATCCTCCCGTGTCAACGACGGGCCTTCAACCTGTGGGAGTTCGACCCAGCGCAGCACCGAACTCTAAACAGGCTCTTCGACACGACGTACGAAGATGCCTGGAGGATGCTTTTCAAGGGCGCCGAGGCTCCCGCATCCGCTACTGAGGATCGCGGATTCAGTACTCAGCATCACGCTCATGCGGTAAGCTATTTTTGTCCTTTTACAGGGTATCAGTTTTTCATAGTTTGACTCTATGCGGGATCTAAGCTCCCTTATCTTTGACAGGATTGGCAGGTGACGCCCGGATAGATCAGCTGTCCGGCTCCTTTACCCGAAGGCCCAGCGAACGCTCACCTGGCGAAGCTGCTGGTTCCGGCGCCCTATGTGGTGCCGGAGAAGAAGGCCACGAAAAGGGCCACGGGGACTCGAAAGAGTGCCCGGCGCCAGGAGGTGTTGGATTCATCATCCGATGGTCCTGAAGCGCCTTCCTCTCGTGAAGACGAGGAGGAAGAAGAAGAAACCTCTCCCCCTCCAGCGGGAGGAGAGAAGAAAAGGAAGGCTGCCCTCTCTGAGGAGGCCGGAGGGTCCAAGAAGGGGAAAACCCTTCCTCCGGACTACTCCACCGACGCCGACGATGGGGGAGAGGAGTGGCAGCCCAGAGCCAAGCCCCTGGCAAAATTGTAAGTATCCGGATACCGGAGTAATTCATAGTATTCGTTTATTGCACAGCTTTCCCTTATGTCGAATATGTTTATGCAGCCCACCCAAAGACCGGCTCGACGCGTCGTCGAGCGGCTCGCTGGACTCGTCGGATGTGAACTCGCTTCCGACGGCTTCCTCCTCCCGTCCTACGGACGACACCAAGGTGTTGTCCCAACAGGTTCCAAGCAGGGAGGAGGTGGTCCCGGAGGCACCGCAAGGCGACCTCCCGGACTCCAGGAGTAAAGGGGATGAAACCCCCCAGGGCTCCAAGTCCGGCTCTAGGCCGGACACTGCTCCGTAACCTTCAAAGGTTCCGGAGTCCGCCGGGGGACCTCCTTCCAAGAGGAGCAAGTCCATCCGTGCCGACGGCCCCCGTCCAACCGGAGGCGCCGGACAATATGTCGGAGGCGCTCCAAGGCACCTCCATCGACGAGGAGCTCCGCGCTATTATGAGTGTGGTGGTCCAGAAGGTTCAGTCCGCCAAGAGCGGACTGACTGAAGCTTGTACTAGCCTTTTGATAGGCTTTGAGGTAAGTAAATAACGTGTAAATAATATTACCGCATAGACAGTAGCCCCTGATGCTCTGTTGGGTGTTCGGGAAGAAAAGCCGAATAGAGGATCAAAGAATTCGCAGGAGTCTAACAATAGGAGTCAATATGCGTGTGCAGGCTTCTCTGCTGGCATCCGCCATACTGACTGCAGAAGTGGACACGCTGAAGCAGAGCCTCGAGAAGTCCGAGCAAGAGCTCGGGCATGCCAAGAAGCATCTCGAGGAGAAGGAAGGTAAGAAATACCTTGGTTGAATATAAAAAAGGTGCAATTGCAACAAATGACAGGATTAACATGGCTATTGTAGGGGCCACATCTGAGGTGGCGACCCTTAAGCAAGCGCTGCTCGAGGCCGAGAAGAGTGCGGTCGTGGAGCGCACCGAGCGGGAGAGGTATGAGGCCGAGGTTGGCAAGGTGCGGTAAGAGCTCCAGGTTCTCATGAAGAAACATGAGAGTTTGGAGCTTGACTCGAAGATGCGAGCGTCCGAGCTTGCGGCGGCTATGGAAAATGCCAAGTCTGCCAAGACTGAATCCCAGAAGACCCTCCAGGAGTTGGATGAGGTGAAGAAGATAGTGGTAGGTAAGGCATTCTTTATGCAAAGTAAACATATAAACGTGAGTTACTTGATACTTACCCGAATCCGGAGCTCTCCAGGGGCATTTGCAGATCTTCCCCGGAGTGTATCCGATGCCGCCGCATTCTATCGAGCCGAGGAGGGCAGCTCGACAGAGAAGGTGTTCTGGTCTCAGTATGCTGAGGCCAGACACCCCGTGCCCCTGAGCGACCAGCTAAAGCAACTGGTCGAGCTCCACAAGGCGGTCGAACAGGCCATGAAGGGCCTCCTAGTTTGGCTATGGCCTGGAGAGGCTCTGCCTGGGAGTTATTTCGGGCTGGTGCGGCGGTTGGTGGAGGCCTGTCAAAGGCTCGAAGTCATCAAGCGCTCCGTCTGTATTGAAGGTGCCCGTAGGGCCTTTGCCCGTGCTAAGGTGCACTGGGGCAGGCTGGATGCTGAGAAGCTTGTGAAGGACGGGCCACCAGCGGGGAAAGAGCATCGCAAGCCCGAAAATTACTATAAGGATGTTCTGAAGGGTGCCCGCCTTGTGGCGGATGAATGTACTAGGGATGTAATTTTTGAGTAAAAATCGCTCGTTTTTGTCCTGTGCACTGAAAACTTGTTCATATGCACTGAGCAATGCTGCTTGAATTTAAAATATTACCTTCTGTGCGGCTGTTTATCAATATTGAGAGATGGCGAGTCGTCGGCTTCTGCCCCCTTGCCGCTAGTGCTGGGGTGTTCGGGGATAAACCTGGGCGCTCTTTTTCCCATATTTGGGTCCTTCGAGGGAGGCACTCAGCCCAACGAACGAGGCAATCGGACTATAATGCGTGAACACTCTCACTTAGCCATAGAATTCTATAATTTTAAATTTCGGCGAAGCCCCTAGTATTCGGAAGACCGAGTTCGGGGCGCTATCCACCCCTTGGCGGGACAGAGCCGACTCCTCGCCCTAAGCGGCATAAGTCTTTAGGGACTCGAAAAAACATCTCGAACAGCGACCAGCTCTCGCTTCATCATGGCAGTCAGTTTTAGCTTTCTCCACTGAGGTGCTCGGCCCAGCTCAACTGGGGCACAGTCGCAGTGGTTCTCCTAGTGCTACCTTAGCCGATATAGCGGAATGTAAGGCACCAAAACATAGGAGCCGGGCAAACCCAACTATTGACCCAAGACATGATTCGGAGCCGATGCATATAATGCTATAAGTTCGGGGTGCCGCACTTGTGAAAGTGTTCGGACTTCTCACACCATATTGAGGGGTACTGAAGCCCCTAGCGTATTTTGGCCGTACCAAATTGTACGGGAGCAACATGTCATTAAGGAACATATATTTATAAAAAGGTAATGCGAAAATAGACAAAAGCTATGCATTGTTTATTAAAAATGGCTGCGATCAAAGCAGAATGATACAAGAAATGCGATAAACAAAAAGTTGGACTATTTAACATGTCTGCTCCAGGGACAAGCTGCGGAATAGTATGCGAAACAGGTATACTGCTCGTGATAGAGACCACATGGGAGTTTCGTAATGCGGCATGGCTTGTCTGCTTCCCTGGTTCTTGCATCATTTGTGCGGTAATTGAACTGTCGAACAGGCCTTCCGAAGAGTAGAGTCCTGGAAGTAAGAGAAAAGTAAAAAATCGGCAGCCCCTGGTGCGGTTTAAGCCATGTTTTGGGCGTGCCGTGATGGTGCCCCTCCCCCTATGCCCATGGTATTTCTAGAGTGTAGTTATGTACATGAAGTACTGGCGTCGCCTTTTTGCGAGGGTTGGAGTTGGGGCCACATTGCTACGCCTGCTCGGAACGTGCCAGGCGGTGTTGTTGTGGGTTACTCCGGGCACGCTTGACGGTGTCTGAACGTTTAATGGCCGGACTGGAGAACTGCCTGGAGAGGCTGCTTTGAACTTCCGCCGCAAGGGCCGCCGTGTGCTCCTCCATTCGGAGGGAGCGTTCGGTGTTTCATTGACCGTAATTACTCCTCGAGGGCCTATCATCTTGAGCTTAAGGTATGCGTAGTGTGGTACCGCATTGAACTTGGTGAATGCGGTTCGTGAGCAGTGCGTGATAGCCACTGCAGAATGGGACTATGTCGAAGATCAACTCCTCGCTTCGGAAATTATCCGGAGATCTGAAGACCACTTCAAGTGTGACTGAGTCTGTATAGCTGGCCTCTACACCTGGTATTACGCCTTTAAAGGTCATTTTCGTGGGCTTAATCCTTGAGGGATCTATGCCCATTTTCCGCACTGTATCCTGGTAAAGCAGGTTCAGGCTGCTGCCACCGTCCATAAGGACTCTAGTGAGATGAAATCCGTCAATAATTGGGTCTAGAACCAATGCGGCAAATCCGCCATGACGGATGCTAGTGGGATGGTCTCTTCGATCAAAGGTGATCGGGCAGGAGGACCATGGGTTGAACTTTGGGGCGACTGGCTCTACCATGTATACGTCCCTTAACGCGCGCTTCCGCTCCCTTTTGGGGATGTGAGTTGCGTATATCATGTTCACCGTCCGCACTTGTGGGGGAAAACCCTTTTGTCCATTGTTGTTCGGCGGCCGGGGCTCCTCATCGTCGTCGCTATGCAGCCCCTTGTCTTCATTGTCGGCGTTTAACTTGCCTGCCTGCTTGAACACCCAATAATCCCGGTTGGTGTGATTGGCCGACTTTTCGGGGGTGCCATGTATTTGGCACAAGCGATCGAGTATTCGGTCCAAGCTGGACGGGCCCCTAGGGTTCCTTTTAAATGGCCTTTTCCGCTGACCTGATTTAGAGCCTCTGAATCCGGCATTAACTTCCGTATCCTCAGCATTGTCGCCGTTAATGCGGCGCTTCTGCTTGTTGCGACGCGACCTGCCACTAATGTCCCTGGTGTCCGAACGACCAGGGTTCTTGGTCATATTGTTGCTATGAGTAAGCCAGCTGTCTTCTCCCGCACAAAAGCGGGTCATGAGTGTTGTGAGTGTTGCCATAGATTTCGGCATTTCCTGTCCGAGGTGCCGGGCCAGCCACTCGTCACGGATATTGTGCTTGAAGGCTGCTAGGGCCTCAGCATCCGGACAGTCGACTATTTGGTTTTTCTTTGTTAGGAACCATGTCCAGAATTGCCTGGCCGATTCCTCTGGCTGCTGAATTACGTAACTTAGTGAAAGTGCGTTATGTCGACTAGAGGGGGGGTGAATAGGCGATTTTTATGGAAGTCTTCAAAACGTGGAAGTTATGAAGACAAACAATAGAAATAAACCTATTACCCTGCAGCGGAAGGTAGACTACACTAGGCAAGCCATAGTCAAGTATTTAATAGAGTGAAAGCACAATGACTAATAGCAACAATGTAGTAAGGATCAGGTAGGAAGATATTGTGAAGCCACACAGAACACGCAGTCACTCAGTGAAGACAAAAGATAGTGCGAACATACAATGACTTCACAAGGAGTAACAGTAAGTAAAGGGAAGGGAAGATGAAACCAGTGACTCGCTGAAGACAATGATTTGTTGGACCAGTTCCAGTTGCTGTGACAACTGTACGTCTGGTTAGGGCGGCTAGGTATTTAAACCTTAGGACACACAGTCCCGGACACCCAGTCCTGAACACGCAGCTCAGGACACCCAGTCCTCACCGTATTCCCCTTGAGCTAAGGTCACACAGACCTCGCCCAATCACTCTGATAAGTCTTCAAGGTAGACTCCCAAACCTTCACAAACTTCGTTCACCGGCAATCCACAATGTCTCTTGGATGCTCAGAACGCGACGCCTAACCGGCTGGAGGATGCACAGTCCTCAAGTGTAATAAGTCTTCAGATCACACAGACAAGAGGACTTAAAGTGATGCCTAATTCTCTTTGGCTCTGGGTGGTTAGGGCTTTATCCTCGCAAGGAATTTTCTCTCAAAGGCTTCAAGGTGGGTTGCTCTCAAACGACAAAAGTCGTACTCTGAATCTGAGCAGCCAACCATTTATGGTTGTAGGGGGTGGGCTATTTATAGCCACTTGGCAACCCGACCTGATTTGTCCGAAATGACCCTGGGTCACTAAGGAACCGACACGTGTTCCAACGGTCAGATTTCAAACTCACACGGCAACTTTACTTGGGCTACAAGCAAAGCTGACTTGTCCGACTCTGGACAAGATTCACTCTCAAAGTCTTCACTCGAAGACATAGGTTTTGTTTAAGTATCACTTCAGTCATTCTGACTGGTTCTCTTGGACCCCACTTAATAGTACGGTGGTTCCTATGACTCAACACAGAAGAAAAAGAACTACGAAAGATCTAAGTCTTCGAGCTCCATAGGCTTCAAGCGGTGTCTTCTCTTGTCATAGTCTTCAATGTGAATATCTTCATATACCACCTTTGACTTCAATGTCTTCATACATTTTTAGGGGTCATCTCTGGTAGGAAAACCGAATCAATGAGGGACTTCTACCTGTGTTATCCTGCAATTCTCACAAACACATTAGTCCCTCAACTAGGTTTGTCGTCAATACTCCAAAACCAACTAGGGGTGGCACTAGATGCACTTACACTTAGGTCATCGGCGTCTGGGGGTCGCACATAAGTGCCCTGGAAATTGTCGAGGAATGCGGCTTCCAGGTCCTCCCAACAACTGATTGATCCTGTTGGCAAGTTGTTAAGCCAATGCCGAGCTGGTCCTTTAAGCTTGAGTGGGAGGTATTTGATGGCGTGAAAATCGTCGCCGCGGGCCATGTGGATATGAAGGAGATAATCCTCGATCCAGACCACAGAATCTGTTGTGCCATCATATGATTCGATGTTTACGGGTTTGAAACCCTCGGGGATTTGATGATCCATTATTTCGTCTGTAAAGCATAGTGGGTGTGCGGCGCCTCTGTACTGGGCGATATCATGACGTAGCTCCAATGAGCTTTGTCTACTGTGTTTGGCCCTGCCGAATTTGTGGCCGGCGTGACGGTTACCGTCTCAAGCCGTGGGGTGCGCAGGTGATCAGTAGATCGATCATGTTTGCCTTGCCTTGTCCTCCAACATGTCTCGTAAGTCCGGTGCATATTCCCGTGCCTTGGTACGGGGTGCGGCTTGAGTGGAGGGCCGGGAGGCCTCTCTGTCGCAGCCACGAGGTGGCCATACAGCCGCATCAAGTGCTTCCCCCTCTAATTGGGGTAGCAACCTGCGCTTTGGGTAGCTCTTGGAGGGGCGTTCGAGTTTATGCTCTTCGGCCGCAAGGACTTCAGTCCATCTGTCAACCAGCAAATCTTGATTAGCTCTGAGCTGTTGGTGTTTTTTCTTGAGGCTTCTTGCCGTGGCCATAAGCCTGCGTTGGAAACGCTTTTGCTCAACGGGATCCTCTGGCATGATGAATTCGTCGTCGTCGAGGCTTGCCTCGTCTTCGGAGGGAGGCATATAATTATCGTCCTCGACCTCTCTGTCTGCCGCTCTCTCATGAGGGCTGGTTTCTCCGTCCTCCTGTGCTAAATCTTGCTAGAGGGGGTTTTCTTCGGCACTCTCCAGAGTATTAATATCTCCCGTGCTGGAATCACCGTTTTTGTGTTGGCGGGATTTTGAGTGGCGCTGCTGACGCCGGCGCTTAGGCTGTTTCTTGGAGGGGTCATCCTCCGCTGTTCCGTTGCCATCTCCCCCTTTTGGGGTGTCCACCATGTATATGTCATATGACGAGGTGGCTTTCTAGGGCCTGGTAGGCACTGGTGTTTCATCATCTCCTTCATCAGCGTCCATACCGTCGATGTCTTCGGAGTCGAAGTCGAGCATGTCGGTTAAGTCGTCGACAGTGGCTACAAAGTGGGTGGTGGGTGGGCTTTTAATTTCTTCATCATCCGTACCCCAACCTTGCTGACCGTAGTCCGGCCAGGGCTCTCCTGATAAAGAGAGAGACTTCAGTGACTTCAGGATATCATCGAAAGGCGAGTGCTGAAACATGTCTGCGGTAGTGAACTCCATGATCAGCGCCCAATCGGATTCGATTGGCAGGGGCGCGGAGGGTTCGGAGTCCGGAGAGTAGTCCGGCTCCTTGGAGTCACGAGTCTCGCAGAGTACGGGGCTGGTGTTCGGCTCAATCGCCGTTTGGATCGCAGCCCCCGAGGTGGCGTCCAACTGCCCATCCTCGGTCGGCGCAGTTGGCTCCGAACTAAGGGTCAGAGCCGGTGCGGATGCGGCCTCCAGGGCACTGGTCGGCTGCAGAGTTAGATCATGCTCGTCGTGACAGTGCGGCGCGCTCTGCAGTGGCTCGAATCCATCGAAGATCAAGTCCCCGCAGATGTCAGCCGTGTAGTTTAAACTTCCAAATCTGACCTGACGGCCAGGGGCGTAGCTTTCGATCTGCTCCAGACGGCCAAGTGAATTGGCCCGCAGTGCGAAGCCGCCGAAGACGAAGATCTGTTCAGGGAGGAAGGTCTCATCCTAGACTGCATCTCTATTGATGATCGTAGGAGCCATCGGGCCTAACGGCGACGACACAGAGGAACTCCCAATGAAAGCACCAATGTCGGTGTCAAAACCAGCGGATCTCGGGTAGGGGGTCCCGAACTGTGCGTCTAGGCCGGATGGTAACAGGAGGCAAGGGACACGAAGTTTTACCCAGGTTCGGGCCCTCTCGATGGAGGTAAAACCCTACGTCCTGCTTGATTAATATTGATGATATGGGTATTACAAGAGTAGATCTACCACGAGATCAGAGAGGCTAAACCCTAGAAGCTAGCCTATGGTATGATTGTTGATGTGTATGTTGTCCTACGGACTAAAACCCTCTGGTTTATATAGACATCGAAGAGGGCTAGGGTTACATAGAGTCGGTTACAATGGTAGGAGATCTAAATATCCGTATCGCCAAGCTTGCCTTCCACGCCAAGGAAAGTCCCTTCCGGACATGGGACAAAGTCTTCAATCTTGTATCTTCATAGTCCAGGAGTCTGGCTGAAGGTATAGTTCGGCTATCCGAACACCCCCTAATCCAAGACTCCCTCACCCGCCGCGAGCCTCAACACTCATCGGACCGCATACATCGGTATGTATTCTTTCCAATAAGTCAATGGCTCGTTCTATTTTTTGGTAGAACGGAGTCTTAGTCATCTTGCCCATGAGGCATGGTTCGCAAGCATCAAGTGATTCATAATCAAGTGCTTCCAAAATCCCACCAGCATGGAGTTTCTTCATGTGCTTTACACCAATATGACCTAAACGGCAGTGCCACAAATAAGTTGCACTATCATTATTAACCTTGCGTCTTTTGGCTTCAATATTATGAATATGTGTATCACTACAATCAAGATTCAATAAACCATTCACCTTGGGTGTATGACCACAGAAGGTTTTATTCATGTAAACAGAATAACAATTATTCTTTGACTTAAATGAATAACCATATTGCAATAAACATGATGCAATCATATTATGCTCAACACAAACACCAAATAAAATTTATTTTAGGTTCAACACTAATCCTGAAGGTAAAGGGAGTGTGCGATGGTGATCTTATCAACCTTGGAATCACTTCCAACACACATCATCACCTTGCCCTCAACTAGTCTCTATTCATTTTATAACTCCTGTTTCAAGTTATTAATCATAGCAACTAAATCAATATCAAATACCCAGGGGTTACTATGAATACTAGTAAAGTACACAGCAATAACATGTATATCATATATACTTTTGTTCACTTTGCCATCCTTCTTATCCGCCAAGTATTTGGGGCAGTTCTGCTTCCAGTGACCATTTCCTTTGCAGTAGAAGCACTCAGTTTCAGGCTTGGGTCTAGCTTTTGGCTTCTTCATGGGAGTGGCAACTTGCTTGTCATTCTTCTTGAAATTCCCTTTCTTTCTCTTGCCCTTTTACTTGAAACTAGTGGTCTTGTCAACCATCAACACTTGACGCTTTTCTTGATTTCTACCTTCGTCGATTTCAGCATCGCAAAGAGCTTAGGGAATCGTTTTCATCATCCCTTGCATATTATAGTTCATCACGAAGTTCGAGTAACTTGGTGATGGTGACTAGAGAACTCAGTCAATCACTATCTTATCTAGAAGATTAACTCCCGCTTGATTCAAGTGATTGTAGTACTCAGACATTCTGAGCAGATGCTCACTAGTTGAGCTATTCTCCTCCATCTTGTAGGCAAAAAAACTTGTCAGAGGTCTTATACCTCTCGATTCGGGCATGAGTCTAAAATACCAATTTCTACTCTTGGAACATCTCATATGCTCCATGGAGTTTTCAAAACATTTTTGAAGTCCTGGTTCTAAGCCGTAAAGCATGGTGCACTAAACTATCAAGTAGTCATCATACCGAGCTTGTCAAACGTTCATAACGTCTGCATTTGCTCATGCAATAGTTCTGTCACCTAGCGGTGCATCAAGGACATAAATCTTCTGTGTAGCAATGAGGATAATCCTCAGATCACGAACCTAGTCCGCATCATTGCTACTATCAATTTTCAACTTAGTTTTCTCTAGGAACATATCATAAATAAAGCGGGAAAGCTATGCGCGAGCAATTAATCTACAACATAGATATGCAAAATACTATCAGGTACTAAGTTCATGATGAATTAAAGTTCAATTTAATCATATTACTTAAGAACTCCCACTTGGATAGACATCTCTCTAGTCATCTAAGTGATCACGTGATCCATATCAACTAAACCATGTTCAGTCATCACGTGAGATGGAGTAGTTTTCAATGGTGAACATCACTATGTTGATCATATCTACTATATGATTCACGCCCGACCTTTCGGTCTCAGTGGCCATATCTGCATATGCTAGGCTGGTCAAGTTTAACCCGAGTATCCTGCATGTGCAAAACTGGCTTGTACCCATTGTATGTGAATGTAGAACTTATCACACCCGATCATCATGTGGTGTCTCGGCACGACGAACTGTAGCAACGGTGCATACTCAGGGAGAACACTTATACCTTGAAATTTAGTGAGAGATCATCTTATAATGCTACCGCCGTACTAAGCAAAATAAGATGCATAAAAGATAAATATCACATGCAATCAAAATAAGCGATATGATATGGCCATCATCATCTTGTGCCTTTGATCTCCATCTCCAAAGCACCGTCATGATCACCATCATCACCGGCTTGACACCTTGATCTCCATCGTAGCATCATTGTTGTCTCGCGAACGATTGCTTCTACGACTATCACTACCGCTTAGTGATAAATTAAAGCAATTACATGACGATTCCATTTCATACAATAAAGCGACAACCATATGGCTCCTCCCAATTGCCGATAACTTTTACAAAACATGATCATCTCATACAGCAATTTAAATATCATCACGTCTTGACCATATCACATCACAACAAGCCCTGCAAAAACAAGTTAGACGTCCTCTACTTTGTTGTTGCAAGTTTTATGTGGCTACTACGGGCTTCTAGCAATAACCATTCTTACCTACGCATCAAAACCACATCGATTTTTCGTCAAGTGTGCTGTTTTAACCTTCAACAAGGACCGGGCGTAGTCAAACTCGATTCAACTAATGCTAGAGAAACAGACACCCGCTAGCCACCTGTGTGTGAAGCACGTCGGTAGAACCAGTCTCATGAATGTGGTCATGTAATGTCGGTCCGGGCCGCTTTATCCAACAATACCGTTGAATCAAAGTAAGATGTTGATATTAAGTAGTTTGACTATTATCGCCCACAACTCTTTGTGTTCTACTCATGCATATAACATCTACGCGTAGACCTGGCTCAGATGCCACTGTTGGGGAACGTAGTACTTCAAAAAAATTCCTACGATCATGCAAGATCTATCTAGGAGAAGCATAGCAACAAGCGGGGAGAGTGTGTCCATGTACCCTCGTAGACTGAATGCGGAAGCGTTTAGTAATGCGGTTGATGAAGTCGAACGTCTTCAGGATCCAACCGATTCAAGTACCGAACGTACGGCACCTCCGTGTTCAGCACATGTTCAACACGATGACATCCCTCGAGCTCTTGATCCAGTTGAGGACGAGGCAGAGTTCCGTCAGCACGACGGCATGGTGACGGTGATGATGAAGTTACAGGCGCATGGCTTCACCTAAGCACTACAACGATATGACCGAGGTGTTAACTATGGAGGTGGCGCCGCACACGGCTAGGAATAATTGATGTGTGTTCTAGGGGTGCCCTCCCCACATATATAAAGGAGGGAGAGGGAGGGAGGCAGCCTAGGGCGCGCCCAAGTAGGAGAAATCCTACTTGGGCCCCTAGTCGAATTTGCCCCCTACCATATTTGGACAATGGGGAAAGGAAGGAGGGGGAGGGGAAGGAAGTAGGAGTCCTACTTCATACTTTCCTTTTCCTCCTCTCCTTTCCCTTTATCCCCACATGGCTGGCCCTATAGGGGGCACACCAGCCCCTTGTGGGCTGGTGTGTTCCCCTACTTGGCCCATTAAGCCCATATCTTTGCCGGGGGTTGCCCGGAACCCCTTCCGGTGACCTGGTATCACCCGGAACACTTCCGGTGTCCAAATACCATCATCCTATATATGAATCTTTACCTATAGACCATTTCGAGACTCCTCGTCATACCCGTGATCTTATCTGGGACTCCGAACAAACTTCGGTCCTCAAATCACATAACTCACAATACAAATCATCATCGAACGTTAAGCGTGTGGACCCTACGAGTTCGAGAACTATGTAGACATGACCGAGACTCATCTCCGGTCAATAACCAATAGCGGAACCTGGATGCTCATATTGTCTCCTACATATTCTATGAAAATCGTTATCGGTCAAACCGCATAACAACATATGTTGTTCCCTTTGTCATCGGTATGTTACTAGCCCGAGATTCGATCCTCGGTATCATCATACCTAGTTCAATATCGTTACCAGCAAGTATCTTTACTCGTTCTGTAATGCATCATCACATTACTAACTCATTAGTCACATTGATTGCAAGGCTTATAGCTAGTGATGTGTATTACCGAGAGGGCCCAGAGATACCTCTCCGATACACGAAGTGACAAATCCTAATCTCGGTCTATGCCAACCCAACAAACACCTTTAGAGACATCTGTAGAGCATCTTTATAATCACCCAGTTATGTTGTGACATTTGATAGCACACAAGCTGTTCCTCCAGTATTCGGGAGTTGCATAATCTCGTAGTCAGAGGAACATGTATAAGTCATGATGAAAGCAACAGAAATAAAACTAAACAGTCATTATGCTGAGCTAACAGATGGGTCTTGTCCATCACATCATTCTCTAATGATGTCATCCCGTTCATCAAATGACAACACATGTCTATGGTCAGGAAACATAACCATCTTTGATTAACAAGCTAGTCAAGTAGAGGCATACTAGGGACACTTTGTTTTGTCTATGTATTCACACATGTACTAAGTTTCCGGTTAATAAAATTATAGCATGAATAATAAACATTTATCATGATATAAGGAAATATAAATAACAACTTTAGTATTGCCTCTAGGGCATATTTCCTTCATGCGGGCTATTTGAGCCACCTTAACACAAGCCGGGATATGGAGGCTGGGTTGGTCCAGTTGATGAAGCAGAAATACGAGGTATGAAAATATCCAAGCCCTCTTTAACCTTGTGCATAAACATATGTCCGTACTAGCCCCAAGTCTGAAGTGTAGGAAAAATATTGACTATGCTTTAGACTTGTGAAATTTCCAAAGCGTAGCCCCCAAGGGCCAACTTAAACTGATATTTTGAGCCGGGTCTTAATGACCTTAACAGAGTCAAATATGTAGCCCCCGAGGGCCAGCTTAACTCTGGACAAGATGAGCCAGGTCTTAATAGAAATTAAAATGACCTATTAGCCCCCAAGTGTCAAGTACATTGCTTAGGACTTAATTTAACTACATCATATAAACTTGCTCCTTGTGTGGTAACCATTGCTTCAATATTGTAATTTAGGAGGAATTGAACGTGAAAGAGTCGCAACTTAGCGATTTAAAGAAGAATATAGAACTTCAACAACCTGAAACTTACAATGCCAATTCAAAGCTAAAAACTTCATTGGAAGAGCTTGAGAAGATCAAGGCAGGTTTTAATGCTGAAAGAAACACTTGGTAGTCTGGCAGGTCTGCGTTGCTGAAAAGAGCCGAAGAGGCTGAAAAGCAACTTAAGCCGGTGACTGATAAGCTTGCTGGCTTAAAACAACATATAACCCACATGACAGCCACCATCTTTGGTAAGTAGAAAACTTGCACATCATTATATGCTTGTAAAGTTCTATAACTCTCCCAGCGAGTCATTATATATGATCTCTAACCCGCGTGGCGACTCTTGTGCAAAAAATTGAAGAGGCCCCAGAAGGCCGGTCTTGGCCAGAACATGTTGTTGAAATTAAAGGCAGTTTATTCATTGATCGAGTAAGTGTATGCTAGAACATTGAGCAACCTTGTCTCTTTGGCAGGTGGCAAAAAACCTGCAACGCATATCAAGACTGTGCTGGACCGTCTCTCAACAGTGCCGACTCAAATTGAGGGGTTTAAATTGTCATCCACCCGCGTAGGGGCCATTGTTGCTCTCGGCCGGGCCAAAGCATGGCAATCACAACTTCACCCGGAAGAAATAGCAACCGGCTGCCCAAAGTTCAAAGATGATGGATCGATCTTTGAAGAGAGAGACTTCAACAATTGTGTCAGAGATATGCGGCCTATGGCATGCAATCTCATAGAAGATCTAGATTTGAATAAGTACACACCGGCTTATGATGACAACAACAACAAAATTAAGTCGGCATCCCATAATGTTGTAGATCTTGTTCCTCCAAGGCGTAAGCATATTTTTGCTCCTGATCTTGATTGTTTTGTCATTATTAAGGATGAAGCTATCTTAGAGGCCTTAAACGTCATCGACTAGACATTGGCTGACCTCCAGATGGTCGACGAGGAAGAGCTGGCGCGGGATGACCTGGAATCTTCAAGGCCTCAAGAAGAGAACTGAGCATGGTGTTTATAAGCCAAACAGCTCTGATGCCGGGTTAAGGAGTGCAGCTCAAAAAACATTTGACTCAAAATCTTTTGGGCTTAACTAGAAACCTTGTAATAGGGTAGCTTAAAACAGTGATTCAACCTGTCATGCCTTCGTGCATGTTTATCTGAATTTTTAATTTAGCAGAAGGACTTTGTTGCCTGCTTGATTGAATCAGACATATGAGTCGTGCCACAACTCTTGTTTCACCCGAGGTCTTGTATAATGTGCAGAAGTCAATCAACATATATGCTGGCGATTTAAAGTCAAAAGCCAGGGCGGGTGACAACCCAAAGGCTTGTAGCCTTATATGACTACTGAAAAAAAAATCACAACCACGACTGTTCAAGCCATAACATACTAGTGATTTAAAGTCATAAGGCCAGGGCGGGTGACAACCCGAAATACTCAATCATGAGCAACATAATCCGGAGCCTCACGACCCGGGTAGTCAAAATTTGCACAAAAGCAAAAACCTTGAGAGAATAAAAACATCAAAAGAAACCAGAACAGAAAAATGTCAATCTCAAGTATTTGTTAAGCTGACTTTTAAGACACGTTTAGAAAAGTTGGCTCACAGGCCTCATATTTGCTTTCAAGGCCGCATAGCCGTTGAGTTTATCCTAGCTCACTGTAAGCCGGATATCACATGACACAAGCCTCCGTTTTAACCTTAACAAGTTCAGGGTCTTAAAAAAGATTGACTGTTAAGAGTTCGGCCGGTCAACTGGCAGAGTAGCAAGTTGTAAATAGGCAGGTGTAAGTCGTAATGTGGCAACTCAGCCTGGTCAAGAGGGTATGAAAGCTAAACCTGATGGGTTGGAAGCCCCCAAGTGACCTTATGATCAACTAATAAAGACTCATATACACATAAATGAAATGGCAGAGGCCTTGAATTTTTCAGGGATGTCGACTTTATTATATTGATCATAAAGAGATATATACATCGACAGAAGTATGTACAATGATAAGAACCGGTGGCTCAGTTGTAATAAGGCCAAAGATGAGCAATGTTCCATGGCCGATTAGTCTCCTGCTCAAACATGCGGGATTCTTTGTTCTCTCGTATGACAATGAGGTAGTAAGACCCGTTATTGAGATTTTTGTTGATCACAAAGGGTCCTTCCCAAGGAGGCAAAAGCTTATGCATCCTTGTCTAATCTTGAATCAAACGGAGCACTAAGTCACCCTCTTCAAAGGTCCGGCTTCAAACTCTACAGCTATGATAGCGATGTAAGTCTTGCTGATATATTGCCGAATGACCCGCCACAAGGTCACACTCTTCATCCAGAGCATCATTGCATTCTGATGTGCCATCTCATTATCAACTTCAACATAAGCCGCCTCTCTAGGCGAGTCATGGCAGATATCACTTGGTACAACCGCCTCGGCCCCATAAACCATGAAGAAAGGCATATAGCCTGTTGACCTGTTAGGGGTGGTATTGTCACATCCCTAGCTTCTGGTACTGCCTAGTGTTGCACCTTGTTTGCATCATGTTTAAATTCCAAAGAAACCTGAAATGGGGGTGATCAAACCCTAGCACTTTGAAATCAAATAGGCCCAGCTCAAAAAAATTGCATTCAATGAACCCAAAATGCTCTTCAATGATGTTTGATATTTTTGGCAATGGTCTTGATCCAAACCAAAAATAATGAACATTTTTGAAGAATAATTTTGGGCACTGAATTTAAATCATTATTGTATTTGAATTTGGAATTATATTCATAATATATATAGAATATATTGCAAATAACTTTGTAATGTTTTATGTGCTTTTGGAAAAGTCCATCTAGCAACATAAAATTGTTCAGAGGATTTTTGGCACTGGTTTGAAACTATTGGAATTTCAAACAGTGGCAAGATTCAAATCAAAACAGAGAAACAAAATAGAAAAACAATAAAGGAGAAAGTAACCTACCTGGACCACTTACTTGTAGCCGGCCCAGCTTGACTAGCGCAGCCCACCTACCTCGTCGCTCGTCGTCTTCCTCTACCAGTAGGCAGAGGCGAAGACGCACACGCGCGTTGGGAGGCCTCCACCTCCCGCTTCACGCTGGTAGCGTCCCCGCGAGTCCAGCTACTTGCCTAGAGACGCCCAGCACCCCCCTGCACTCTTCCATCTCCCCCTGGACCTCTTCCCCGAGGCCCTCTTGCCCTCTGCTTCCTCTCTCTCGCCCGAACCCGAGCGCCAAAGTCGCCGCCGCTTGTTGCTGCTGCACCCACCGCCGATGCCCTGCTTCCCCGATCAGTCAAGCACCTCCGCCACCTTGCACCATGCCTCTCCATCAAAGAAAGCTAACGCGGAGGCCCTGTGGAGCCGCCATCATCACCATCTTCTGCGTCTCTGTCCGGTGATCACCGTCGTCGATTCGCCGCATGCAGGACGTCCCCGAGCCCGCTGAGCTTGTCTACGTGGCTGTTGTGAGCTCGCCATCTTTTCCCCCTCATTATCTTCGTTGTTTGCAACCTCCAGCGTCTGTAACCGCCGTGGCCGAGCTTCCCCTACCGCTGGCCATGTCGCCGTCGTCGTTTTAGCCACTATAGCTCAAGACTGAGTGCGTCACCGTGCTCAGCATGTCCGCAGGATCATGAAGCACCCCAACGCTCGTCCTGCCGTGCACCAAACCGCCGATTCCGAGCTTGACCGAACCACGGCCACCGCAAAACTCGTCGCCGATGTTGATTCCGGTGACCCCCGCGCCCAACTCCGCATCCTCTTGATGCGGGCGAGAAAGGGCTATGCCCTGGTGCCCTTAGCGCGCTAACCCAACGCCTCTAGCGCAAATCCGGCGCGCCCCGCCGTGTTCTATGGTCGCCGCCGGCTGAACTCCGGCGAGGTCGACGTGGCCCATCATTATCAGCTAATGACATCGCTAATTAACCCTAGAGCCACTTACAGACGGGCCCCACTTCCTAATTAACCATGGTTTAGTTTTATTTAGACTAAACTAACCCCGCAGGGCCGACATGTCAGTTTGACCTGGCCACGTCACGTGTTGACCGACCCTACACGTCAGCGTTGACTTGCTGACATGGTTGTTGACCTGACCCCACCTGTCGGTGTCCCAGACAGCACTGTGTGACTGACCAGTGGACCCCACTGGTCGGGTTTGACCTGGTCAGCTGTAGTTGACTTGCTGACGTCACAATGATGCAATGCTGACGCGGTTAATAATTTTCTGGATTTAAGATAATTAGAAAATTCTAGAAAATGCCTAAAACTTCTAAAAATCATAGAAATTAATCTATAACTCAGAATGAAATAATTTATATATGAAAAATTATTAGAAAAATTCAACCTATCCATCTTTACTAGTTTCATGCATGAAAAACCAACCTAAACCTGCTGTATAGATGAAAACACATAAAGGGCATTTAAAATGTTTAAGTTTGGAGTTGCATTTGAATCCTTGATTCAAATGAGCTCCATTGAACTTGTTGCTGTTTGCATTAGCTCAAACAACATCGCATATACATGCCATTATCATGCATCATATTGTCGCATTTGCATTGATTGTGTTCTTCTCTTGCCGGTGCTTGCCCCCTCTCAGTCGGCATATCCCGACGATGAATTCGATGACACTGATGAAGAGCTATAATATCTTCAGAAGTGCCAGGCAAGCAAAACCCCCTTGCTCATTCCGATACAATCCCACTCTCTCGCTCATGCTCTCTTTTACTGCGTTAGGACAACAGCGATTCAACTGTTACATGCTGCGGTAATTGAACCCCTTTCCTCTGCATGACCTGTCATTGCCACAGTAAATAGATGAAACCCACAAGCATGAGTAGGAATTGTTTGAGCCCTGATGTGCCTACTCATTCATGCTTGTTGTCATGCCTGCTACTGCTTAGAGTTGAGTCAGGTCTGATTCATCGGGAATGAATTGGAACGTGGTGAACATGTCCTACCTTTGAGAGCTAAGTGTGTGAACACGATTTGGTAAAGGTAGTGGTGAGAGGCCATGTAGGAGTACATGGTGGGTTGTCTCATTGCAGCCGTCCTTAGGAACTGAGTTCTGTGTTTGTGATCCATGAATAGCTACTACCACGCATTGGAATGCTTAAGTGCCCCTCTCGACTTATTAATCAACCTGATCTCTGTCCAGGAGTTGCAACTAGTTTCTAGTGTTTGTAGGTTGTGTTAGTAGTCTACCAAGTGGCACGCGGTACAGGTGGGCTTGGGACAGACTAGGCACAGTGGCACGGTGTACCAAGTGGCACCCGGATGGTGGGCTTGGGAACCCTGCTCACATCGTTTGGGGCCGTGAGCGACACCCCGGCCGGATCTCCTTGCGGATGGAACCCGAATAGGCGATAAACCTGGACTAGAGACTTGTGTGGTTAGTCAGGTCGTGGCCGACTCCCTCACCAGGCTTCTGCTTGAAGGTTGCCGAGATACACGACGTGTACATGGTGGTAAGTGGCGAGAGCATGTGTGAAGAAGTACACCCCTGTAGGGTTATCATTATCTATTCGAATAGCCGGATTCCTCGGATATGGAAACTTGGACCCTTGCATAGTTCATAGACAAGTGAAAGTGGATACTCTAAAATGCGCAAGATAAGCGTGAGTGCTATAGGTGGCATCCTCGTAGGGAGACGGGAGCGGATCCATAGTGGTGTATTGGTATGGTGAATATGTGGACTCGTGTGCGCCACCTCAAAAGAGTTACTTGCAGTCATAGTTTAGGATAGCCACTGAGTCAAAGCTGGCTTGCTGCAGTCAAACTCCACCACCCCCTTTGTTGATACCGATGCATATGTAGTTAGTTCTGATGTAAGTCTTGCTGGGTACATTTGTACTCACGTTTGCCTATTTTATGTTTTTGCAGAGAGACGTCAGTCTCGCTAGCAGTTCTGCGTGGACTTCGACGTTTAGCTTGTTACCTCAGCTACGATCTTGTACCCTTGGGAGGGTCTTGTAGATAGTCAGGCTTCTCAGCCTTCTTCATTTGTAGTTGTCTGTACTCAGACAAGTTAAGCTTCCGCATGTGCTTGTTGCTTGTATGCTCTGTATGTTGGGTCATGAGACCCATGTTTGTATTATCTCGCTCCTCGGAGCCTAATGAATAAATACTTGAGTCGTAGGGTTATGGTGTGATGCCATGTTGTATTTACACATATCGAGCATATTGTGTGTATGATTGAAATGCTTGGTATGTGTGGGATCCGACAACCTAGTTGTTCATCCTTGGTAGCCTCTCTTATGGGGAAATGTAGTCTTGTGCTTCCATGAGCCATAGTAGTCCGCTACAGCCCGGTTCACCGGAGTCCTGCTAGCCCAGCACTACTGCTCCGGAACACTTAGACTGGCCGGCATGTGATTCACTTCGTTCTTGTGTCTGTCCCTTCGGGGAAATGTCGCGTGGTGACATCCGGAGTCCTGCTAGCCTGCTACAGCCCGGGTTCCCGGAGTCCTGTTAGCCCAGTTGCCACAACCCGGATTCACACGCTGCTGACCGACATGCTCGATGTTGATTCATGTATGCCTGTCCCCATAAGTTAGTGCCACTTTTGGTTCACGACCAGTCATGTCGGCCCAGGTTTTCTGTCATATGGATGCTAGAGACACTATCATATAAGTGAGCCGAAAGGCGCAAATGGTCCCGGGCCATGGTAAGGCGACACCCATGGGAATACCATGCGTGAGGCCGCAAAGTGATATGAGGTGTTACCGGCTAGATCGATGTGACTTGGAATCGGGGTCCTGACAGGTATTGATACTCCAAAGCACTGAAGGTAGCTCATCAACCCAATAACCCAACGTTTGCTTCAAAGGAACGATGAGCCGGGATTTGATACCTCTCAAAATTTCCTGGTTAGGTTGTTTTTCTTGACCATTAGACTGTGGATGAGGCACTGAAGAAACATCAAGACGAATATGCTCTCTATCGCAGAACTCCTTCATGCCCCCCTTAAAGATATTCGTAACATTACCAGTGATGATACTATGAGGATAACCAAAGCGAAAAGTCAGCTTTTTCACAAACTGAACTACAGTTGCTGCTTCACAATTGCTAACAGGCTCTGCTTCAACCCACTTGGTAAACTTATCAACTGCCACCAAAAGGTGGGTCTTTTTATCTCTGGATCTCTTGAAAGGTCCAACCATATCCATCCCCCAAACTGCAAACGGCCAAGTTATTGGGATCATCCGTAATTCCTGAGCTGACACATGAGCTTCCTTGCAAACTTTTGACACACATCACACTTGCTAACAATATACTATGCGTCAGCATGAGCCGTCAACCAGTAAAATCCATGACAAAAAGCTTTAGCCACCAAAGATTTTGAGACGGCATGATGACCACAATCACCTTCATGAATCTCCCGTAAAATTTCACGGCCTTCCTCAGGAGAAACACAACGCTGGAACACGCCTGTCACACTGCGTCGGTGTAACTCGCCATGGACAATAGTCATAGATTTAGACCTCCTAGTGATCTGCCTTGCCAAAGTTTCATCCTCTGGTAACTCGCCATGGGTCATATAAGCCAGATAAGGCAAAGTCCAATCTGGAATAGCATGAAGAGCTGTCACCAACTACGCCTCCGGGTCAGGGATAGCAAGGTCCTCTTCAGACTACTTGACGAAAGGATTGTGCAACACATCAAGGAACACATTAGGAGGCACCGATTTACGTTGAGCCTGTAAGTGCATCTAGTGTCCCTTAGTGATTTTGGTGTATTGAAGACGTATAGGTTAAGGTACTGATGCGTTTGTGAGTGCACATAGGTCTATAAGTCTACGAGGAGTTTGATATTTATAGAGAAAGTCGGCCCCTAGAAATGAAGTTCTTTGACTGAAGACTTTGGATTTCTAAAGACTTTCTGAAGACTTTGAAATTGAAGAAATTGGTGTGATCCTGAAGACTTGGTATTCATTTGAGGAACATGAAGCATGAAGACTTTTGTTTTCATAGTTTCATTTTCTCTTTCTTGAGTCATAGGAAACACCGTACTGTTAAAGGGGGTCGAGGAAATACTAAGGAAAAATTTCCAAGTGATGCTCAACTCAAATCCTACACCTACCAATCCCTTCGAGTGAAGCCATTGGAAATCTCATACAACTCAGTCAATTTCTTCAGTGACAGAGACGAAGTTCTTATGGTCTCTGAGGAATTTGTTCTGACTGAGGAGTTAGGAATTCGCCAGTGCAGATTGCCTACACAGTGAGGAACATGATAGCCCTGAGGAATTTGATACTCAAAATTCCGACCGTTGTTATGCTATGCGCCAACTGTCCCAAAATATCTACCCACCTAACGGTCATATCATTGAAGGGCATTTATGTCTTATCATGTCAGGCTACTCCTTATGCTATAAATAGCCGCCCCTACAACCACTAGCTAGTTGGCTGCTCCGAGAGAAACTGACACTTGTCATTTGAGAGCATCCCATCCACCAAGGACTTTGAGTGAAAATCATCAAGTGAGGAAAACCCAAACCCAAACACCTACAAACCCAAAGTGATTGAGCATCACTGAAGAGATTGATCCTGTGTGGATCCAACGATTGTTATATTTGAAGACTGTGCATCTTCCAGGCGGTTAGGCATCATGGTCTAGAACATCTAAGAGTAAATTGTGGATCGCCGAGTGATCAAGTCTGTGAAGGTTTGGAAGTCACCTAAAGACTTACCACGAGTGATTGGGCGAGGTCTGTGTGACCTTAGCTCAAGGGGAATACGGTGAGGACTAAGTGTCGTGAGCTGCGTGTTCAGGACTGGGTGTCCGGGACTGTGTGTCCTCAGGTTTAAATACCTAGCCTCCCTAACCGGACGTACAACTGTCACAGCAGTTGGAACTGGTCTACCAAATCATTGTCTTCACCGTGCTAACTGGTTTCAATTCATCAACCCTTCTATTTCCTCATTTCTGTGTTGTGTGCTTGTTCATATTTGTTTGAAGACTTTGACTGAAGACTTTCTCTATTTCCTCAGCTCAATTTCTTCAGTTTGTTTGTCTTCATTTTGTTTATCCTGTGTTTATGCTTTTTGTACTCTATGCTTGTTTTTATTTCTTCATGAAGACCATGCTCATGCTCTGTTACGTTTACTTCTGAGTACTTATTCCGCTGCAAGTAGTTATTCTCTTAGGAATTTCCTCACCCTGAAACTCCTCAGTGAAGAATTCATAAAAATCGCCTATTCACCCCCCTCTAGTCGATACAATGCACTTTCATTTGGTATCAGAGCAAGGTACTCCCTTGTTTTGTGTGATTTTGGTTTAACCACATAGAGTTATAGTTATGTCGACCACATGAATGAAGACTGTGACATGCCCCATCTTTGACGGTCATGATTATCCCAAGTGGAGGACCATGATGAAGAAGCGCCTCATGGCGATGAACAACGAACTCTGGACCGTCACCGAAATTGGTCTTACTGACCTATGCAAGATGGCGGAGGCCGATGATATTCGCAAGTACACGCTACTCAACCTCACGGCGAAGGACATCATCTGCTCCAGCTTGTCACAAAACCAATTCAGGAATGTTATGCATCTCAGCCATGCGAAACTCATCTGGGATCGACTTTCTGAGGTCTATGAAAGTCATCGATCTCACCATGAACCCTGGTTCGAGGACTTCATGGAATTGCGCAAGGCTATAACTTTCAATCCAGAATCATCATCCTCTGCACCATGCCTTATGGCAAAAGTTGCCAAGGTAACTGAATGCTACTTATTTGAGTCCAGTGATGATGAATCTGGTGATGAATTTGGACCCAGTTATGTCAAACTTTCTTCCCTTGCCACTAAACAACAAAGAGCTTTGGAAAAAGTTCAAAACATGTTGAATGAGAGCGACAATATGTTGGGTGAAGAAATGGATCGTTCCAAAGCTTTGGCTGAAAGTCTTCAGGGACTCCAGTCCAAGTTTGACAATCTTCAAGGTCATCATAACACTCGCCTATCTGATCATGAGAAGCTTTCTTATGAATTTCTTCAAAGAAAGCAAGATCTTGAGCAGTTAAGAGTGAGTTATGAAGATCTTCAGAAGGAGTGTGATTCATTACTTGCTCAACAGATCAGCGCTACTCAGGATGAATTTTTTCCTCCATGTTTGAAGTGCATTGAACGTGAAATTGCTAATTCTTCACCTGAATGCTCAAATACTTCCATTGCTGCAAATTCTTAAAATGCCTCTGCCATCACTAATTCCTCATCTGAGGACATTGCTAGTATCACTGATGATGCAGGGCTGAAGGAATTGTATATGACAGGCATGTACAAAAGCCTCAAAGGGCATCAGGCTCTTTGTGATGTGCTTAAAAAGCAGATCCTCAACAGGAACTCTAGGAAAGAGGGTATTGCCTTTGAGAGGAAACTCAATGCTGATGGGACCTACTGGAAACCTGAGTAGTATCCCAAAACCTCATGGGTTGCTGCAAAGGGACCTTCAGTGGATCCATCTACTTTATCTAGCTTTACATGTGAATCTTCATATTCTTCTGATGAGTCATTTGACTCCAATTATAAACTGTTCAAAAATCAGAATGGTGAAATATTTGCTAGATATGTTGGCACTAGCTTCAGGAACGGTCCTCCTATGAAGAAAATCTAGATTCCCAAAAGGTTCCTTGAAAATATTCAGGTGAATGTCATCATGACCCCACCTATGAAGAATAGGAACCCCAGATCAAATTCTTCATATGGATCAAATTCTTCATATGGATCCAAGTCGTCATAGGGACCAAATTCCTCAAAAGGATCAAAGTCCTCATATGAGCATCATCGTGCTAACCCGTCTGTTTCGCAGGGAAGATCTAAGGATTATGGATATGTGCATTATTCTTCAACTCATTATGTTCATAAATCCTCGAAGATTTTCTCTTCTTAATCTTATGCTTACCCTAATCCCTCTTATGTGAAACGAAGTGGATTGGCATCTATGCCACCTTTCTCTTATGGAGCTCGCAGAATGATGAACTCTTTGCCACCCCTTCAGATGTGGGTGGTGAAGAACAAGAACTAATATCTTATGCAGGGTCAGGTCTCCAGACGAACTTAATCGTCTGAAGAATTTGTTGGAGACCTGAATATGCTTGAAAGGACGCAAGCTAATCATGAAGAAATGAATTCTCATTTCTCACGTCCTCATACTGCTCTATCTGTTCTATTGCTTGATGAAATTGATACCATATTCTTCACTGATGAAGTATATGAGTTCGTAAGTTGCACTAATTCATATGCAAGATGATCATCCCAAAGCCACTGAGTGGGTCCTCGATAGTGGATGTACAAATCACATGACTGGTGACAGGAGCTTATTGATGGTCTCTGGTTTATCTCCATCACATCTGAAGCATATCATCTATGCTGACAAAGGCAAAAGCAAGGTATTGGGTCTAGGTAAGCTTGCAATCTCAAAGGATCGACACATGGAGAAAGTCATGCTTGTCGAGTCCTTAGGATTCAACCTCATGTCTGTCTCAATGCTTTGTGATCTTGATATGGTTGTTGTCTTTGGCAAGTATCATTGTGTTGTGATCATGGAAGCTGACAATTCCAAAGTCTTCGAAGGCTTTAGGAGAGGAGATTTGTATATTGTTGATTTCTCTACAGGACCACAACCTGCTACATGTCTACTTGCGAAAGCTTCAGAAGGCTGGCTATGGCATCGCTGACTTGGTCATGCTGGCATGAGGAACCTGCACATGCTCGCAAAGAAGAAGCATGTCATTGGCATTGAGAATGTCAAATTCCTCAAGGATCACTTATGCGGAGCCTGTGAAGCTGGAAAGATGACCAAGGCCAAGCATCCAGCGAAGACCATCATGACTACTACTCGACCATTTGAATTGCTTCCCATGGATCTATTTGGCCCTACTCAATATGCCACATTTACTAATGCTACATCCTTATATGGCTTTGTCATTGTTGATGATTATTCTCGATATACTTGGGTGCATATCATCACTTACAAAACTGAAGTGCAGGAAGTTTTCAAACGATTTTCCTCGAGGGCTTCAACCAACTTTAGTGTGAAGATCAAGCACATCAGAAGTGATAATGGAACTGAGTTCAAGAACACTGGTCTTGATGACTATCTTGATGAACTTGGTATTACTCATGAGTTATCTGCTCCTTATACTCCTCAGCAAAATGGCGTCGTGGAGCACAAGAACAGGACTCTTTTTTGAGATGGCTCGCACTATGCTTGATGAGTACAAGACGCCTACTCGCTTCTGGCCTGAGGCAATTGATACTGCTTGCCACATCATCAACAGGGTATATCTTCACAAATTCTTCAAGAAGACTGCATATGAACTCCTCACTAACAAGAAAGCCAATGTGAGTTATTTCAAAGTCTTCGGTGCTAAATGCTGGATTAGATATCCTCATCATAGTTCTAAATTTGCACCAAAAGCACATGAAGGTTTTATGATCGGTTATGGTAAGGACTGGCACACCTACAGAGTCTTCAACACCTATCACCACAAGGTTGTTGAAACTGTAGATGTGCGGTTCGATGAAACTAATGGCTCGCAAAGAGAGCACCTACCTCCTGTGATAGATGAAATACCTCCTGAGGAATCTATTAAGTTCAAGGCTACTGAGGATGTCATTCCTACTGAAGAATCTGCTGAAGAAGACGTTCCAGAACGTGAAGAACGTCATGCTGATGCACCTGAGGAAAATGGTGCTGAAGAAAATGCTGATCAAATTCCTCAACGACAACCTGGTCATCCTCGCATTGCAAAAGAAGTGCAAATTGAGAAAATCATCAGCGACATCAACATTCCAGGTCCTCTCACATGCTCAAGAGCTTCACATTTACCTAACTTTTATGGGCACTTTGCTTTTGTCTCTATAACAGAGCCCACTAAGGTAGATGAAGCATTTCTGGAGCCTGAGTGGATTCAAGCTATGCAAGAGGAATTACATAAATTCGAGCTCAACAACGTCTGGGAACTGGTCAAACGTCTAGATCCTTGCAAGCACAATACCATAGGCACAAAGTGGATCTACCGCAACAAGCAAGTTGAAAATGGCCTTGTGGTGAGGAATAAGGCACGACTTGTAGCTCAAGGCTACACACAGGTTGAAGGAATTGACTTTGATTAAACTTTTGCACATGTTTCTAGACTTGAAGCTATTCACATATTACTTGCTTATGCTAACCATCATGATATCATCTTATATCAAATGGATGTGAAAAGTGCATTCCTCAATGGTAAGCTTGAGGAAGAAGTATATGTTGCTCAACCCCTAGGTTTTGAAGATCCAAAGCATCCTGACAAAGTCTTCAGACTCAATAAGGCTCTCTATGGCCTCAAGCAGGCCCCTCGGGCGTGGTATGCTACTTTGAAGGAATTCATCATGAAGAAAGGCTTCAAAACCGGTTCACTTGACCCAACTCTTTTCACTAAATCTTATGATGGTGAATTGTTTGTGTGCCAAATTTATGTTGATGATATCATTTTTGGCTATACTGACCAACGTTATAGTGATCAATTTGCCTATATGATGAGTGAAGAATACCAAATGCCTATGATGGGAAAATTGAAATTCTTCTTAGGTCTTCAAATTCGTCAACAGCGCAATGACATATTCATATCTCAGGAGAAATACCTCAAGGATGTACTGAGAAAATTCGGCATGTAAGATTGCAAAGGAGTCAAAATCCCTATGCCCACAAATGGCCATCTATGCACTGATGAAAATGCTATTGACTTTGATCAAAAGGTATACCACTCCATGATTGGTTCTTTATTGTACTTATGTGCATCTAGGCCAGAAATTATGCTTAGAGTTTGCATGTGTGCCCGATTTCAAGCTACACTGAAGGAATCACACCATAAGGCTGTGAAGCATATTCTTTAATATCTAGCTCACACACCAACACTTGGATTATGGTATCTGATAGTGTCCTGGGCTAGGGGGTACTCAACACGTCGTCTCCCGACCAGCTGGATCAGGCCGAGGACCCCCATGGCGGTTCACTATTGGGCCAGTCCAGACAGCCCGTGCCGCATACAAGGAGGATTCCACAAGACTTGGCGCCCAAGACAAGGACTCCTCTAAACCATAGGCCTACGGTGCATATATAAACCGAGGCCAGGCTAGTAAATAGACAATCTCATATTCATTAGATCAATCTCATGGTAGATACATGTACCCTGTACTAAACCCCATATGAATACAATAAAAAACAGGACGTAGGGTTTTACCTCCATCAAGAGGGCCCGAACCTGGGTAAAATCCCATGTCCATGTTACCATCGCTCCAAGACTCCTAGCTTAGGACCCCTACTACGAGATACGCCGGATATTGAGCCGACATTGGTGCTTTCATTGAGAGCCTGCTCGGTGTTCGCCGCGGGTCGATGGGATGATCAGGTGCTATTTTTTCAATCAGATTCGTCTTGCACGAATCAAATTCTTTGAGATTATTGTTGCTGGATTGCAATTTTATTCTGCAGGCTTGTCCAGGATCGACTTTGATCGTAGATCGGATCAACGAATTTATGCGTCAGGCAGCCGCTAAGCGTCAAGAGATCAGCACAACCAAGGACAAGAGCGTTGTCGTCGTCGGTTGGGCGCTGGCCTCGTGTGATCCCGGGTCCCAAACAGCCATGATGGGCCAGAAGCCACCCTCCTCGGCCAGTGCATGCACAGGGATGATCCTCTTCTCTTCTTTTATTGTTATTTTATTATTAAGATAGCGACACTGCCGCTGGTTAGATGGTGCAGTTTTGTTGAATTCCTTCATGGCACTACACGTGGGGTCAAATCAGCCTTTCAAGAGACAGAACGATGCTGGGGCGCATGGAGAACCAAAATGCTCTGGACTACTAGTACAAATACATGGGGAATTCACGTATAGGACTCCACTCAAAATTACTAATCAATCATCACATCGTTTGAGGTCTGATTGATATCCGTAAAGGGCAGTACTAGTCCGATCAGTTCAGGCTTTTTCAACTCGGATTTCGTCTCCTCGCTACTCGAACAAGAATACTAGGTTCTATTTTTCCAATTACCTGTACCGTATATATTAGTTCCACACAGTATATTTTTCTGCCGGTTTGCATGATTTTTCTTGTATAGATTTTTCTGCGGCTGGTCCACAGTTTTGTCTGCTGACCTGCTGGTCCAAACAATTCAAACACGGCCAGTTTCTGGCCGGCCGACGTCACCCGTAGTCCGGCGAACACCGAACTACGTCGAGGAGTCACTGCATCTCGCGGTCATGCCATCAATCCGACCTCGAATGTCCATGCCATATTTATCGGATTATTCACTTCGCATAAATTAATTATGTATCTTTTTTCAATCATCATTATTATTTGTAGCTTGCACTGTCTATATGTGGGCAGGGAAGCTACTTTTCCCGCGCCCCCTAGTGACGACCAGTATGTGTCGTCACCGCGGCAGGCCACCCTGCGCTGGCATCGCTGCATTGTCGCCTCTCAAGCCAACGTCCATCATGCCGACCAGCTTCGGCACGTCAGCTAACATGGGGGCTCCAGCTCCACCCGTTACGTGTAGTGGTGCACATGAGGCCGACAAGAATTCTGTTCGGCGGCAATCCAGGGAGATTCTCTCCTTCTTACATTTGTTCCTTTTGCTTTATTTTTTATTCGGCACCCGATCTCTGATCGACCGTTAATAGTGTCCTTTCCTTGGTAAAAGGAGTACACTTGATTGCTAGTTTTGCAGCCAATCTACCATACGTGGATGACTATCTGTCCAACTAGTATTACTACATGCATACTAGATCAACTGGTGCTACGTCCGCCCTCCAATTCCTGATGATTGTTGGAGCTATTCCAAAACAGATCTGGTTTTTTATATTTTGCTTTGGTCTATTACTGTCGTCGTCGCAATAATGTCATTTTTTATTTTTCCTAGCTAACTGTATACAATGCAAAATATTTCCGGTTGGATTGTATTGCATAATTCTTTGTAGAGATATTTTGCCAGTGCTTGTACATGCATTTTTGATCTGCGTCAATCTGGCAGCCAGTCAACCTAAATTCACCTCGGCGTACGGAGTTGTCCTCTCGTCTCCATCAACCAAATTCCACCGTGACCATGGTGTGATACCTTGTGCCGCCATTACCGCGTCGTCCCTTCATCAAACTGACGTCCTCCATGCCGACTTGTTTCGACACGTCGACTAACGTGGGGGCTTCATTGTCACGCTGCCGAACTACTCTGTCTCCTCGGCTGGACCGGGGACCTCGCCTCGGCACTTCGGCACTGTCGTGCTATCACTTCATCAAGCTGAGCTCTTCGCTCGGGTACGTCAAGACCGGTTTGGGGGTTGGGACCTTGAGCCGCTACAAGCTCGGCGCACGTCACGTTAACCAGCTAAGTCGCTTTCATGCTCAAAAACTTTCAGTTTTAAATTTTGTTCGGTTCGACCAAGCATTATACCTTTTTGACAAAAAGTCATTTGCGAAAAACTTTCTTTGTCAAAACCTTGTTTATTACAAGCAAATTCGAATACCCCATTTACTTGGGGGCTTCCTTTATGAAGCATTTCCTCTTGCATATGATTATACTTGTATGGATTTGTTCCTTGTTCGTGTATTATGCCACAATATGCACCATGTTGACTTAAGTGTTCCGCAAGCTCGGTTGCCTTGCTCCTATGTTTACCCCTACGTTCCCGATTGTTCGGCTAGGGAGTAAAGGGAGCACCTCTACGATTGTCATGATCAGGTCATCTGAGCTCGTGACCTCAGACTGGGTGAAGCCGAAAGCTAGCGCTCTTATTGTTTTCAATCATGGTCGGCACACAACGGAACTCATGAGTACAAAAAATCTGTTGAACAAGTCTCATAGTTACAATGAGCAACCGAAGAAAGGTATTGGTGGAGATACTATTTTCCTCGAAGATGCTTCTTACACTTCGTCAGTAATATAGCATAAGTTGCCTGAGCGCGCTTTGTCTGTTACAGCCCTATGGCCTGATTGCCTGGTTATCAAAAACACCATCGATATTCTCGACAGGTGGAGAACATAACACTTTTCGGTCCTTGACCGAAGAGGGAGAAGCCGATGGTCGGTTAAGACGCGTTTAAAGTTTGGGTGAACACATATATGATATAAGTACTTCGGTACAAACAAACATTATACATAAAATTCTTTTACCCAAGTCGCTTGGGGGCTCTTGAATTAGTATGAGCCAGTTTTGTTAGTCGCTGCACAGTCTTTTTCTACCACTCCTTTCTCAACTCAGGTGTATGATCAATAGTCGGGTAGCCTGGTTTCTCTCTAAAGCCGCTCGCGTTTAGTTTGCTAAAACTGGCCTGAGAAACACTCCGCCTTCGGGATAGGGAGGTTGAAGCCGAGGGCTGACCCACTTGAAGTCTAGAGATCAGATGTGTCATGTCAAAGCACGACGAAAGTACAATTTTAAGACCAATTTCATATTGGCACCAAAACAGCTTGATTCAATCTAGACGTAAAGTTTTTTACGCATGTTTGTTGTCTTTTTTTTGAGCTTATAATAACATATTTCACCTATTTTATGTTTCAGGAAGAGGGACATTCTCTTGGTTGAGGTGTTTTGCATGAAAATCTTTTCTAAAACTATAGTTCGGCATCTTTCCTGCTGAACTCCACCTCGGTGTTGTCAAAACATACATGACAATTGAACTTGTTCCCGGGGAGGTACGATCCTAGGGCCGGCCATTTTGCCCAACCCAATTCTCGGGGGGGGGGGGTACGGCATTGACAATCCAATGCAGACAATTTAAGTGCAATATAGTTTTTGAGGAGATTATGATCCTCAGGTTGGTCGGCCGCACCCAACCTGAGTCTCGGGGACTTTGCACACCGCTTTTTGTGTCCCGAAGTATTCTGCCGAGCTAGGAGTTGATCCTCAAGACGATTTTGCGAATCAACCTGAGTCTCAGGGGCTACTGGGATCAGCGGTCTTATGTCATCCTTCAGGTGCATCTCGGGTTTTAGACCGATACACACCTTGAGGGCTACTGGCTATATATCTTGGTAGAGAATAAATTGCACCAATCAAAAAATACTGACAGAAAATCGGCCTCCAGTCAGGGTGGTGCACCACCTCGGAAGCAGTCTGGTATAAAGCTCGGGCGCGAGTGGCTGGCTCCATAGAGGGCATTTCCGGCATTAAGCTCGGCTAAACTCCTTCAACTTTTTTGAACCAAGGTGATTTGTGACACCTCGGATACAGTCCGGTGTTGGAGCTTGGAGATAGTTCGGCATTGGAGCTCGGATACAGTCCGACGTTGGAGCTCAGATATAGTCTGGCGTTGGAGCTTGGACATAGTCCGGCATTGGAGATCGGATATATTCCAGCATTGGAGCTCGGAAGCGGTCCGGCGTTGGTGCTCGGCTGCAAAAGAAACCTCGAATGCAGTCCGGCGTTGGAGCTCGGACGCAAGAGGACGCTGCCACTTAGGAAAAACTTCAAACCCGAGGTGTGGCATAAAAATAACAAGGCACTGATAAAGGCCGGAAACTTAAAGGGGCTCCTCAGATACCCGATGTGTAAACTCTTCAGATGCATTTCGGCGATCCTCAAGATCGAAGATGAGAAGATTTGTTGAACCAGTTTTCAAGACCGACGACCGAAGATGAAGAACAGTTTGGAAGAATCGAGGAGCGTCCTCAACTTGAACACCGGTCCATGGGCTAGTGACGGTGTCCTAGGCTAGGGGTACTCAACACGTCGTCTCCCGACCAGCTGGATCGGGCCGAGGACCCCCATGGCGGTTCACTATTGGGCCAGTTCGGACAGCTCGTGCCGCATACAAGGAGGATTCCACAAGACTTGGCGCCCAAGACAAGGACTCCTCTAAACCCTAGGCCTACGGTGCATATATAAACCGAGGCCAGGCTAGTCAATAGACAATCTCATATTCATTAGATCAATCTTGTGGTAGATACATGTACCCTGTACTACACCCCATATGAATACAATCAAAAGAAGGACGTAGGGTTTTACCTCCATCAAGAGGGCCCGAACCTGGGTAAAATCCTGTGTCCATGTTACCATCGCTCCAAGACGCCTAGCTTAGGACCCCTACTACGAGATACGCCGGGTATTGAACCGACAGTATCCCAAGGGCTTGGCTTTCGATCTCATAGGATATTCAGACTCTGACTATGCCGGTGATCGTGTGGACCACAAGTCAACATCTAGCACATGCCATTTCCTTGGACGATCCTTGGTCTGTTGGTCCTCGAAGAAACAGAACTGCGTATCACTGTCTACTGCTAAAGCTGAGTACATTGCTGCTAGTTCTTGTTGTGCTCAACTGCTATGGATGAAGCAAACTCTCAAGGACTATGGCGTCAATGTGAAGAATGTGCCACTCTACTGTGACAATGAGAGTGCGCTCAAGATTGCTCATAACCCAGTTCAGCACTCGAAGACAAAGCACATTCAGATTCGTCATCATTTTCTTAGTGATCATGTGTTGAAGGGCGACATCTCTATTGATCATGTGAAGACTGAAGAACAGTTAGCCGATATCTTCACAAAGCCGTTGGATGAGAAGATATTTAGCAAGTTGAGGTGTGAGATAAATATCTTAGAATCTCTGAATGTCCTTTGAAAAGGACACACATCCTAACACTTATGCAAAATTGATGACTTAGATGTGCAACACACGAAGTAATGTTTTTCTTCAATCAATGAAGACTAACACTCTAAGTGTGAAGAAATTAATGAAAAATTTGATTTTCAGAACCCTACGATAATTGTACGCGGTGTTTGAAATCATCATTCTTATACGGTGGGTCACGCCACCACCAAAAGTTGAAAATCCCCAATCTGAGCTTTTTTTCTCACTTTGAAATTCCCCAGTTGTTCTTCAACTTGCATTGTGTTCACTCTTTTCGTCGTTTTTTTCTTCATTAACTATATATATATATATATATATATATATGAGTTTATGTCCGAACTGGGCTTTCAAGATCTAGAGGCAAAAACCCCGTTAAACATTTTCAAAATCCCCAAAAACCTAACACAAAAAAAGTTACGGGGCTTTCAAGATCTAGAGGCAAAAAAATTCAAAAAAAAGGTTTTGAATTTTTTTTTATTTTTTTTTCAAAAAATGATACGTAATATGACCGGGAAGTTTGAAATATTTTTCAAAATTTCATCATAGTCATGAACATGAACAAAGTCCTAGACATCAACAAGGTATAATAGGATTGATATGCTAGATATATCAGCAAGTGCCTGTGAAGTGAGGTGTTGCTGGGATTGGATAGAACTCTGAAGTTAAGCGTGTTTGGGCTGGAGTAGTGTGAGGATGGGTGACCTTTCGGGAAGTTCTACCACGGAGTGCGATTTGACTTGAGATTAAGCATATTGACTCGAGATTAAGACATAATGACCTGAGATTAAGAAAAACACGAAAAAAATTGAAATTTTTTGAAAAAAATTAAAAAAAATCTGAAAAAAATTGTTACTAATGGAGCACTTCTATGTGGTGCACCATTAGTATACCAGATACTAATGGCGCACCAGCGGTGCGCCATTAGAATACCAGATTCTAATGGCGCACCACAGGTGCGCCATTAGAAAAAAATTCTGATGGCGTGATGCTAGTGGCGCACCAGTAGTGCGCCATTAGTAGCGAAAATAGGTGCGCCACTAGCAACCCTTTTTCTAGTAGTGATAGGTTAAGGGACTAATGTGTTTGTGAGTGTACACAGGTCTATAAGTCTATGAGGAGTTTGATATTTGCAAAGAAAGTCGATCTCTAAAAATGAAGTTCTTCGACTGAAGACTTTGGATTTCTGAAGACTTTGAAAGTGAAGAAATTGGTGTGATCCGGAAGACTTGGTATTCATTCGAGGAACATGAAGCATGAAGACTTTTGTTTTCATAGTTTCTTTTTCTCTTTCTTGAGTCATAGGAAACACTGTACTGTTAAAGGGGGTCAAGGAAATACTAAGGAAAATTTTCCAAGTGATGCTCAACTCAAATCCTACACCTACCAATCCATTCAAGTGAGGCCATTGGAAATCTCATACAGGTCAGTCAATTTCTTCAGTGACAGAGATGAAGTTCTTCTGGTCTCTGAGGAATTTGTTCTAACTGAGGAGTTAGGAATTCGCCAGTGCGGATTGCCTACACAGTGAGGAACATGATAGCCCTGAGGAATTTGATACTCAAAATTCCGACCATTGTTGTGCTATGCTCCAGCTGTCCCAAAATATCTACCCACCTAACGGTCATATCATTGAAGGGAATTTATGTCTTATCATGTCAGGCTACTCCCTAGGCTATAAATAGCCGCCCCCTACAACCACTAGCTGGTTGGCTGCTCCGAGAGAAACTGACACTTGTCATTTGAGAGCATCCGATCCTCCAAGGACTTTGAGTAAAAATCATCAAGTGAGGAAAACCCAAACCCAAACACCTACAAACCCAAAGTGATTGAGCATCACTCAAGAGATTGATCCTGTGTGGATCCAACGCTTGTTATCTTTGAAGACTGTGCATCTTCCAGACGGTTAGGTGTCATGGTCTAGCGCATCCAAGAGGAAATTGTGGATCACCGAGTGACCGAGTCTGTGAAGGTGTGGAAGTCACCTGAAGACTTACCACGAGTGATTGGGCGAGGTCTGTGTGACCTTAGCTCAAGGAGAATACGGTGAGGACTAAGTGTCCTGAGCTACGTGTTCAGGACTGGGTGTCCGAGACTGTGTGTCCTCAGGTTTAAATACCTAGCCGCCCTAACCAGACGTACAACTGTCACAATAGTTGGAACTGGTCTTCCAAATCATTGTCTTGACCGTGCTAACTGGTTTCAATTTCTCAACCCTTCAATTTCCTCATTTCTGTGTTGTGTGCTTGTTCATATCTGTTTGAAGACTTTGACTGAAGACTTTCTCTATTTCCAACTGCTCAATTTCTTCAGTCTGTTTGTCTTCATTCTGTTTATCCTGTGTTTACGCTTTCTGTACTCTGTGCTCGTTTTCATTTCATCATGAAGACCATGCTCATGCTCTGTTACGTTTACTTCTGAGTACTTATTCTGCTGCAAGTAGTTCTTATCTTAGGAATTTCCTCACCCTGAAATTCCTCAGTGAAGAATTCATAAAAATCGCCTATTCACCCCCCTCTAGTCGATATAACGCACTTTCAGAGACCCAAGCCGGGAAAGTGCATCAGCTGCCTCGTTCTTCTATCGATCAAGGTGATCCACCTGATAACCTTTAAAGTGACCAGCAATGTTATCAACCGCACGGCGATAAGCCAGCATGAGCGGGTCTTTAGAGTTCCACCCGTGTGAGACTTGTTGAGCCACAAGGTCTGAGTCGCCCAAGCACCTGACCCGGCTTAAATTCATCTCTTTAGCCATACGAAGGCCACAGAGCAATGCTTCATACTCAGCTGCATTGTTAGTACAAGGAAACATTAGCCTTATAACATAACAAAACTTGTCACCTCGTGGGGATGTCAAAATAACTCCAGCCCGCGAGCCCTCCAACTGTCTGGACCCATCAAAGTGTATTGTCCAATATGTGTTGTTAGTTTCTCCTCAGGTGTCTGCAACTCGGAACAATCATTGATGAAATCCACCAAAGCTTGAGATTTAATGGCTATCCTTGGGACATACTTCAAGTTATGAGGTCCAAGCTCAATTGCCCACTTTGTAACCCGGCCCGTGTCTTCTCTATTTTGAATAATGTCTCCTAAAGGAGCATAGGTGACCACAGTGATAGGATGACCAAGAATATAATGCTTCATCTTGCGACTCGGCATGAACACCCCAAAGACCAGCTTCTACCAATGTGGATATCATTGCTTGGACATAGTCAACACCTCACTGACATAATAAGCTGGCTACTGAACTGGGTACTCTTTACCCACCTCCTTGCGCTCCACAACAACTGCCACATTGATTGTCCTGTTATTCGTAGCCACGTACATGAGCAATGGCTCTTCGTCGATAGGAGCGGCCAGGATGGGCAGCTCAGCTAACTGTTTCTTCAGCGCCCCAAACGCCTCATTAGCAGCATCACTCCAGACAAAATGATTCGTCTTTTCATCATTTGATATAAAGGAAGTGCCTTCTCTCCAAGGCATATGATAAACCAGCTGAATGCCGCAACGCAACCCGTCAGACACTGGACATTGTTAACGCATGCCGGCTTAGAGAGTGACGTGATGGCCTTAATCTTCTCCGGGTTAGCTTCAATAGTCCGTTCTGAGACTAGGAACCCCAATAGTTTACCTGCCAGTACAGCAAAGACACACTTGGCCGGGTTAAGCATAATTTTGTAGACCTAGAGATTATCAAAAATTTCCTTTAGGTCATCCAGGAGAGTCTCCTTCTTCCTAGACTTGACCACAATATCATCCACACAGGCATGAACATTGTGCCCAATCTGACTGTGAAAACAATTCTGAACACACCGCTGATAAGTTGCCTGGGTGCTCTTGAGCCCAAAAGGCATCGAAACATAGCAGAAAGCTCCAAAAGGGGTGATGAAAGTTGTCTTCTCTTGGTCTTTAACTACCATCTTAATCTGATGATAACCAAAACAATCATCCAAGAAACACAAACTCTAACAACCCGTCGTTGCATCAATAATCTGGTCAATACGAGGTAGAGCAAACGGATTTGCTAGACAAGCCTTGTTAAGATCCGTGTAATCAACACACATACACCATGTACCATTTTTCCTAAGTACAAGCACAAGATTAGCCAACCACTCAGGGTGAAAAACTTCCAAAATAAACCTGGTTGCTAAGAGCCGGGCCACCTCTTCTCCAATCGCCTTACGTTGCTCTTCATTGAAATGACGGTGGAACTGCTTGGTCGGCTTAAACTTAGGATCCACATTAAGAGTGTGCTCAGCGAACTCTCTCGGTACACCCGGCATGTCAGAAGGTGTCCATGCAAAGATATCCCGATTCTCACCGATGAATTTGATGAATGCGCTTTCCTATTTAGGATCCATATTATTCCCCACTGTGAATTGCGGAGATGAGTCGCCAGGGACAAAATCCACTTGCTTAGTATCATCAGCTTTAAACTTCAACCGAGGGTCCTGCTCAGTGGTGGGCTTCTTCAGCGGAGTCATATCAGTCGGGTCAACATTGTCTTTATAAAACTTGAGCTCCTCTGTGGCGCATGCCGACTCAGCATAAGCAGCATCTCCTTCCTCACATTCCAAGGAGACTTTCCGAGCACCATGGACCATAATTGTCCCTTTTCGCCCTGGCATCTTAAGTTGCAAACAAACATAATAAGGGCGAGCCATGAACTTGGCATAAGCCGGCCGTCCAAACAAGGCATGATACGGAATTTTGATTTTAACCACCTCAAACCACAATGTCTCTGTCCTGTAATCGTAGCCATCATCGAAGGCCACTTCCAAGGTAATTTTTTCCCCATGATACGCCAACTTACCAGGCACCACACCATGGAAAAATGTGGAAGACGGCTTAAGATCCTTATCAGCTAAATTCATCCGTCGAAACGTGTCATAATACAGGATGTTAATACTGCTGCCATCATCCATAAGCAGCTTAGTGAACATATAACCACCCACTTGCAGGGGCTACCACCAACGCTAGATGACCCGGATTTTCAACCCGGGCGGGTGATCCTCCCGACTCCATGTGATTGGTAATTCCAACCATCGAAAGTACTATGGCACTGCCGGCTCAACAACGTTAACTGCATGCTTATGAACTTTTTGATCACGCTTGCAGAGACTTGTGGTGAAAACGTCATATTGTCCTCATTGAGCTGCTTCGGGTTACTCTGATACCCTGATTGATTACTCTGCTGCTGGTTATTCTGACCAGACTGCTGATTATACTCACCGTGGCTACCTTGACCTTGATAACCAGAATTTGAGCTGGTGCCCCCAAAACCAGACCCTTAGGGACCAGATCCTGACCCACCAGGCGGCCCATTGTTATTACTTTGATTCTGATTAAAGCTATAATTTATATATTCTCACATGATAAAACAATTGGATAATTAGATGTATGTCCCTAGTTGTGTCCTACTCGTCTGTTTTACCCCTAATTTCCAAAAGTCACCGGTTTTGTCCAAGTCACTTCGCTCCTCTTATTCTTTTGCCCTTTGACCATTTGATCGTCTGTTTGAAAACTTCATAACTAATTCGTACTAAATCATAAAAATACAAATAAGATACCAAAATTTTCGGAAAAACATCACCTATATGTCAGTGTCATTTGCATTCATGAAAAAAGTGTTGGAAAGTGCACATCCAAGTTTTACCTCTTTTGATACCACCATGAATAGTAAAATCTAAAAAAATCAAAAAAATGTGGTGGCATAGAACGAAAAATGTTCTAAGTGCTTGCCAAGTTTCATCAGGGAATGACGTTCGTGGAAGTCGTGGCAAAAAAATATTCTATTTTGGAGTGCTGATTGTTTTTTTTGCCGTGGCACCCACAAGTGTCATTCCCTGATGAAACTTGGCAAGCACTTAAAACATTTGCCATTCTTTGCCAACAATTTTTTTTGAGTTTTTTGAATTTTTTAGATCTTACTATTCATGGTGGTAGCATAAGAGCTTAAACTGGGATGTGCACTTTCCAACACTTTTTTTCATGAATGCAAATGACGCTGACATATAGGTGATGTTTTTCCGAACATTTTGGTATGTTATTTGCATCTTTCTGATTTAGTATGAATTAGTTATGAAGTTTTCAAACTGACGGTCAAAGGGCAAAAGCATAAGAGGAGCGAAGTGACTTGGACAAAACCAGTGACTTGTGGATATTAGGGGTAAAATAGTCGAGTGGGACACAACTAGAGGCACAAATCTAAATATCCCTAAAATAGTCCTTCCAAGCATGAGTGGCTGGCTTGGGAAGATTGTGTTTTGGGCAAGGTTTATTCATCATTGCTTCGATATTGAAGGTTTTCCCTCCAAAGGATGGCTTGCCATTACCATTTCAGCGTTGGTTTCTAGACCCAGCGTTGGTATTAGCTACTAGATCTGACCCGCCATCCAGGTGTCTTCGCTTAACACCATTGCCTTGGTTATTTCCATTGCCTCCTGTCACATTCTGCCGTTGACCCTTACCATTGCCACTCTTCTTGCCTTTGTTCGATTTTGTCCTCATCAGACCCAGGGTCCTTGATGTTATCAGAGTCTGCATATTTAATAAGAGCCTCCATGAGCTCACCCATGTTATTATAATAATGATTAAGCCACCCTAGCTTTTGCTTCAGGAGGTAAAGTGACAGTTCTTCTCCAAGACCAGAACCGCTTGACCCGCTGCAATGTTGTTCGATGAGTGGATAATAGTGGAGACCCGCCGGACCCAATGATGTGCTGACTCATCCTCACGCTGCACATAATTATCAAGATCGATGATCGTCATAGGCTGCATGCAGGTCCCTTGAAAATTCTTAATGAACCGCGCCTTCATCTCTGCCCGTGAATTAATGGAATTAGGAGCCAATCATTTTAACCATGTTCGAGCTGGCCCATCCAATATCATAGTGAAGTACTTGGCACATACAATATCATTAACATCCAACATCTCCATGGCTAATTCATAGCTCTCGATCCAAGCCTTAGAGGGAGATCAACTGTGTAGTTAGGGACCTTTTGAGGACCCTTGAAATCCATCGACAGATGTTCATTACGTATAGATGGTACTAAGAACGGTACTCAAACCGTTCTAGAGATGTCCCAGCACCTATCGAGGATGAGGGGGTCACCAAAGGCTGCTGATAAGCCCCTAGCTGAGCCGCTGCTGCCTCCGTCTCTCGGCGAGCTTTGACATCATCCATGATTGCTTGAGTATCAACAAGGGGCGGGTTATCTTGGAGCGTTCGACGACGTCATTCACTACTAGAAACCGCAGGTGACTCAACATGCTGGTTGTAGCTATGACTCGGGAGAGGAGTTGAATGCACCCGATCACGACTGTATGAATACTTGTCCTGTTGTGCGACTGTTGTTTGCAAGAGCTCAATCGCGTTCTGTGCCTCTGTTGCAAAAGGCGTCTCATCAACAAAAGGCAGTGCCTTGAGCCGGGTTGCGGCCGCTAACATGTTATTCACCGGGTTGGAATACTGACCCGGCGGTGTCGAGAAATGCGAGGGCGGGGTCTGATCCCTACGGGGCGGGTCTGGCGAATGAGGCTGAGCCGCCGCCCCACGCCCTGGCGCCTTAGCAACCCCGGTTGTACCTGGCGGATTGCTCATTCCAGCCACTGGCGTGTTAAAAAGATTCCGCACCTCATATTGCAGAGGCAAACGGGTCTGGTGCCTCCTTCGAAGAACAACATTAGAGGCGTTCTGATCCAGACTTAAGCGAAAAGCCTCCGCCCTTTTGCGCTATGACTCAGCCTCCATATTGGCTCGTTCTGTTGCCATCCTGGTGTTTTCTGCATTAAGCTCCTCTTGGGCCAAGGTGTCGAGGGTCGAGGGTCGCCAAGGGGTCAAGGGGCCAAGGGGTCGAGGGGTCGCCGAGGGGTCGAGGGTCGAGGAGGCATCCTGTTGTAAATATTTAGTTGGGTGATGGAAAAAACAATAATGTTATCACTACAAAAACAAGACACTTCCGTGATGATACGTGTTTGTCACAGTAGGTCATGTTTTCTGTCATGCATGTACATCCATGAAAAATTTGTTACAGAATCAAGATAGTCATACCTATGTTGTCGTAGAAGTGTTCCATGACATTACCAAAATTATCATCACGGAAGTGTCCACTTCCATGACGATAAATCGCGCGTCATAGAAGTGCTTTCATCAAGGGTGACCGACACGTGGCATCCACCGTAACGGAACACCGTTAAGCTATTAGGTCCAGTTTTAGATCCGATAACCCGCTAACAGCCTAGACCAATGAGGATTTTCCTCATGTAAAATTCTCATTGGCCGGAGGAAACACGTGTTGGCTCACCACTGGGACAGATGTCATCCATTCATTGGACAGGAGGAGCCTATGATACGTCGACACATGGCACGGCCCAACAGAGGCCCATTCTGATGAAAATGCCGGCCCGTTTGACTTGGTCAAAAGGTAACGGGCCAGCCCGCAGAAAGCCTGTTAACGGCCTGTTCGTATATAGCCCATTTACAGCCTGCTAAGTCACGGCCCATTACAGCCTATCCAAATTAAGCCTAGTAGCTTCATTTGGGCCTTCCAATATGATTCCAGCCCGTTGTAACTTCTGTCCCATGTATGGCCCATGATGTCTTTCGGCCCAAACGAGACCATTTGTAACTCTTGGCCCATTAACAGTCCATGGTGAATCTGGCCCGCAATGAACAGTGTACCCCTTTATACCCATTAACGACCCATTATTCCATTGGGCCGTTTCCAAGCCGTGTTATCTATCGGCCTTCTGAGGGCCCATTTCTTCTTGGGGTCATTTCTAGCATTCGGTTACTTCCGGCCCATCATTGGCCTTTTTTGCCTATGGGCCAAATTCAGCCCGTGGTTACAATCGGCCCGTTTGCGGCCCGTTACTCCGTTGGGCCGTTTTCACAATGTCATCAAATACGGCCGATTAACGATGGCATGTTATTGTCGGCCCATGAACGGACGATTCCAAATCTAGCCCGTTTACGATCCATAATGTGGTTTGTTATTGGCCCATGTTTGTCCTATCGATCATACAGCATGTAGAAGGCCCATTAATGCTACGGCCCGTAGAAGGCCCATTCTTTCTATGGCCCTAAGGGCCATTGTTTCTATGTCCCGTAGGAGGCCCATGGTAACTACGGTAAATATGTAGCCCATGGTTATTGTGGCCTAGTTTTAAAAAAATAGGTTACTACGGCCACTAGCAAACCGTGGAAAAAGAACAACACTGACTAAAAGCAAAGAAATAAACAAGACAACAAGGATATAAATAAGCAAGCAACTTACGCTAGGCTATCATGGCTATTACACATATTACATCCACTGGGCATCAAAGTTCACCACCAGTGCAAATATAGGGAACAAACCAGCATATCATATACACTGGTTGTCAAAGTTGGCGACCAGTGCAAATAAACGCCGCAGCAAAACAAGTCCAGAACTGAAACCACTTCAGAAGATCTCAAGAAACAATATCCTGGGTACCCATAATGCTGGCAATATGAATAACAAACTTATTAACTTTCTCTTGTTTGGCACTTAAATCCTCCAGCGCCTGCTGTTGTACTAGAAAGTATGCATCCGAATTCTGCAGGGACTTCCTCAGTCCTTCAGCTTCCTGTTGCAGCACATCTGATTGATGTCTTTCAACTTGAAGTTGAGACTCAAGAATACGAACTGATTCAGGCAGCGAGTTCGAAGAGCTTGTGCCAGCAGTAGTGGCCAGTAACTCGAACACTACATCAAGACATGACTTTTGGGTTCTCTCACCGTCGTCAAGGTAGTTTTTATCACCTTTCTTGGAGACTAACAGGGATGTCTCACTATCTTGAACCTTATCTGCATTACTTCCTTTACCATTGCATAACGGGGTACTGTTCTCCAAAATTTTGTCCGCATTCTAAAAGAGAAACAAGCAGACACATCACATGTTACCATGTTGTATATGAAACTCATTCTGGTAAATCAGTTCGGTAGTAAAGTGCACAGGATAACAACATGAAACAAACATATATCTATGTACCATGGTCACTTTATGGTCTATATCATTCTAGTTTTTGTTGGCAAATCAAGATAGAGACACAATTCAAATAATATTTGTTCAAGACAAAGCAGAATAGACAAAATATAAGTGTGGGAAACTATAGAGCAATAACAACACTTGTAATGTGCATGACATGATAACATAATTGTTTATTCAATTGAAACTGAAATCAACATAGAGCAAGTTACAACAGCAAACAAGTTAAAGAAACAGGCTTAAAACATACCTATTGTGCCATTGGAGTTTCAATTCCATCCTTCAAATTTGCAAATAGTTGGTCTGAGTAAATACAATGATGCAAGAGCAAAGGAGTATGAACCATAGCTACAGAACCTGACCTGAGAACAATTCTTCTTCTCCTTTAAGCGTTGAGTTGGGATTCAGAGTGGTGGTCCTCATGCTTTGGACATTGCAGTTCCCTAACTAACTGCTCGTGTTTGGGTGCTCTGTGGTGGATACGGTGTTGTGTCAACTGGAATTGGGTTACTATCTGCTGGGGTTGGGGTTAGAAGGGGTGTAACTGGTTCTCTGTCTAACTGGGTAGGGGTATAGTGTGCGAGAGTCTGGGTTGTGTGTGGTGGGGCTGGTTCTTGGGCAAGTACAACTGTGGTTCTATCAGCATCAACTGGTAGCAATATCTTTTCTGAAGACCATGCTATTACTCCCTAAGATACTGCCATCACCCTCTCCAATTCAAATGGCTGATAAACAAGAAAAGTAATTGAATGTACAAACATTGTATGATAGATGTGCAATGGATAGTGGGGAATAGAAGAGGGCATGAAATAATTCACATTTATCTTGTCGAACCAAATAGGATAGCATGACACAATTTCACACATATGATGGCTAACTAAACATGATAGCATGACAAAATTTCACATTATGATGGCTAATTAAAAAAGATGGAAAGACATAGTTCAAAATATGATGACTATGTAAACAGGATGCCATGATATAACTATATATTGTGTTTATTAAATAGGTTGGCATGCCACAATTCACATACATGCCGCATATGGAAACATGATAGCATGATATAATTCCTGGATAGAATGACATAATTCAAAATATGAGGACTATAAACACTAAACAGGATGAGATGTTATAACTATATCATGTCTTTATTAAATGGGTTGTCATGCCATAATTCAGATAGATGATGTGTATATGATTCAAATATATGATGTAAAAACATGATGGCATGATATAATTCAAATATATGATTTATATAGTAAGCAAGTAAGCAGATGGCAATCCATATATGATGTAAAAACTAAGCAACGCAAGACAGCATGCATGACATGGGTAATATAACCCTGCCAAGTTTGAGCATAGACCACAGGGGGGAAATAGGACTGGTCATCAGTCTCTGAATCCTCCTCTGAGGAGCTCTCTGTATCCAGCAAGATGTCTGCTTTAGAAGGTATCATTGTCTGCTCTGAATACCTTGTTTTCAGTCCAGATACATCCATCACCGCTTCAAATGGCTGATGCATAGGAAGAGTAGTTGAATATACAAACATTGTCCACAAATGGAACACGTAATACAAAAAAAATGATAGCATGATATAATTCACATACATGATGATTGGCTCAACAACATGGCATTGCATAATTCACATATATAATGCCTTTGCAACAAGATAGCATTGCATAATTCACATATATAATGTATTGCAATAGATGGCAATGCATAATTCACATATATGGTAATTAGACACTAAACAAGTGGCATTCACACAAAGCTGTCTAAACTAATCAAATGACATAGCAATGCAAGGCACCATACACACGATATGAGCAACATAACCCTGCCAAGTTAGAGCATACACCTCAGGGGGCCAATAGGACTGGCCATCTATCTCTGGATCCTCCTCTGAGGAGCTATCCGTAACCAGCGAGATATGTGCTTCGTCAGATAGCATAGTCTGCTCTAAAGACCTTGTTTTCACTCTAGAATTTTCCATCACCGTGTCAAATGGCTGATGCACACGAATAGTAGTTGAATGTACTAACATTGTTGACAAATGTAATACGTAACGGAAAAAAATAATGGCCTGATATAATTCACATATAAGATGACTGGCTAAGCAGGATGGCATTGCAAAATTCACATATATGATGCCTGGCTAAACAATATGGTGTTGCATAATTCACATAAATGATGAATTAACTAAACATATGTCTAAACCAAGCAGTTGACATATTTGATGTATAAAGTTAGCAATCCAAGGCACCATATGCATCATATAACCAACATCAGCATGCCAAGTTAGAGCGAAGACCTTAGGGGGTAAATAGGAGTGGTCTTCTCCTTCTGAATCCCCCTTAGAACAGATATCTTCCTCTCGATTACAATCCTAAATGGGTGGAGGGGGGCTTCCTTTGCGCCTACCATGGAGCGACGTCTGCATGAAAATTTATTGCCATGCAAGGCTCGTCTCTTTTTCTCTACATGTTCAGTTCCATTATGTACAATAACTGACATGCATAGGAATAAAACATAGTGAGATTATGTAAGGAGTGCATGCAGAAATCTAGAGTGATGGTAGCAACCTATGGATAGACCCAAAACCAATGACAGGCAGATAATGGCTTCAGTTAAAAAATACAGATAATGGCTTCTTTACTGTTTGTTTCCCACCCAGCATGAAACTCATAGTAGACACCAAAGATTAACCAGATAGTAGATAGATACTATTGATTCCGACCCTGATATGTACCCCACAACCATTTAAAAACTCAAGTTTGACCATTAGTTTGGAGCTGAGTCTAATCGGTGAACAGGATGATAAAGTAGCATGTAATATTAAGCGATGCATAACGTAAGTAGACACGAAAGAGTGCGACCTCTCTTGCGGACCCGTGTAGTCCTCGAGGTCATCTGCTCGGTTGATGATGGTAATGCAGTTGTCATGGATGCCAGCGGCGAGGAAGAAGATCTGAGGCGGCGAAAGACAGTTTGGAGGCCGGATCCCTACTGTGCTGGACCCTTCTGTCGTTGGAGCAACTGAGCTTGGGTGGACGACGGCACAACAGGAGTGAGACAAACCACACAAGGTTTTCTTTGACAACTATCTATAAGAGAAGTAATTATGTAAGGGCTCGTTTGAATTGGAGGATTCTAACGACGCAGGGATAGGAAATACACAGTAATAGGATAGGAATGCACATGCAAAATAGATAATTTAAAAACACAGGATTTCTACCAATCTGGGTGTTTGGTTCACAAGAATTGGAAGATCACAGGATGCAAAGAAGCATGGTGAGATTAAGTCAAACCACAAGAAAATGTACGGTTATAATGCTATTATGCTACTATCTCTTAGTCTTGTCCATGAATAGGAATTTGAAAAGGAGGACAAGTGGAAATTAAAATCCATATGGTTTTTCTTTCAAGGAGACACTAACGGAACAAATCCTACAGTTTTCCTTTGCTCCATTCCTTTGAACCAAATGCATGAATAGTAGTACCATTGGAAATTTTCCAATTTCTATGTTTTTGCTTCGCTTTTCCTTTCAAGCACTGGTGATTCTAGTAGGCAGGCTTGAGCAAGGAAAAGCTACACTCAAAAATATTTTTGTGCTACTTGCCTATTTCTACTACTTTGGACCCAGGCCACTGTCGTACTAGCTCAACTCCCAGGGCCATCGACAAACGCACAGCTCAAACACGCAAAGATAAATAATGATGGCGTTCAAAAGAGTCCATCACGGTAGCTAAGTTGCCTGGTACCTCACTTCTTGTCATATAGTAGGAGAAACCAATCGTATTTCACGTTACTGCGTGTGCTCAGTGGACAATATATATAACATGTAGAGTAAAAAAAGATGCAACAACTGTACAACCACTTTGGCGAAGCCATGTCTATCTCAGCGTGATTGGGTTGGTCGGTGAGGATGATCTGGCTTACTTGGCTGTCGGAGGAGGGGAAGAAGATCTAGGTGTCTGGAGATGGAGCCCGGGGTACTGCTCCGCTGTGATGGAGGGTTTCGTCGTTGGAGTAGCTCCGGTGACTTGTACGACACTGAGACTGAAGCAGGACAAGAGAGACAATGTTAACCCGAGTGAAATCCTAATAGCATCTCCAATAGATGACGTAAAATACATAACCACAAAGTGCTAGATGTAAAATACATCAGCCGCTCATCTCTGAACTTAACTGTCAAAACTGAATTTAACTGTCAAAAATGAACTTAACTATCGAAACTGAATTTTGTTGTCGAAACCTAATTTTACTGTCGAAACTGAACGCACTAGCTAGTAGAACAAAAGTAGTAGCAGCAGCAACGCGTGCGAGAGCCGGGGCAGCTGGTTGTGTAGCAGCATCAGGTGAGGCTACCCTGAGCCGCCAGCCACCACCGGCTGAACAGCCGCCACCCGCCGTCCGCGGCCAGCGGTGCGCCGCCCCACCCGCCCTGAAACCACTCCCCACCACCGGTCCGATGCCCCGGCCATTCATACGTCTCCAACGTATCTATAATTTTTGATTGCTCCATGATATTATATTATCTATTTTGGATGTTAAGGCTTTATTTTACACTTTTATATTATTTTTGGGACTAACCTATTAACCGGAGGCCCAACCCAAATTGCTGTTTTTTTTCCTATTTTAGTGTTTCGTAGAAAATGAATATCAAACGGAGTCCAAACGGAATGAAACCTTCGGGAGCGTTATGTTTGGAACAAACGTGATCCAGGGGACTTGGAGTGGACGTCAAGAAACAATCGAGGAGACCACAAGGCAGGGGGCGCGCCTACCCCCTGTGTGCGCCCTCCACCCTCGTGGGCCCCTCATTGCTCCACCGACCTACTTCTTCCTCCTATATATATCCATATACCCCGAGAACATCTAGGAGCACCACGAAACCCTATTTCCACCGCCGCAACCTTCTGTACCCAAGAGATCCCATCTTGGGGCCTTTTCTGGAGCTCTGCCAGAGGGGGTATTGATCACGGAGGGCCTCTACAACAACTCCATGGCCCCTCCGATGATGTGTGAGTAGTTTACTTCAGACCTTTGGGTCCATAGCTAGTAGCTAGATGGCTTCTTCTCTCTCTTTGGATCTCCATACAAAGTTCTCCTCGATTCTCTTGGAGATCTATTCGATGTAATATTCTTTTGCGGTGTGTTTGTCGAGATCCGATGAATTGCGAGTTTATGATCAAGTTTATTTATGAAAAATATTTGAATCTTCTCTGAATTCTTTTATGTATGATTGGTTTATCTTTGCAAGTCTCTTCGAATTATCAGTTTGGTTTGGCCTACTAGATTGATCTTTCTTGCAATGGGAGAAGTGCTTAGCTTTGGGTTCAATCTTGTGGTGCTCGATCCCAGTGAAAGAAAGGGAAACGACACGTATTGTATTGTTGACATCAAGGATAAAAAGATGGGGTTTATATCATATTGCATGAGTTTATCCATCTACATCATGTCATCTTGCTTAAGGCGTTACTCTGTTCTTATGAACTTTATACTCTAGATGCATGTTGGATAGCGGTCGATGTGTGGAGTAATAGTAGTAGATGCAGAATCGTTTTGGTCTACTTGTCACGGACGTGATGCCTATATACATGATCATACCTAGATATTCTCATAATTATTCTCTTTTCTATCAATTGCTCGACAGTAATTTGTTCACCCACCGTAATACTTATGCTATCTTGAGAGAAGCTACTAGTGAAATCTATGGCCCCCGGGTCTATTCTCCATCATACAAGTTTCCAATCTATTTTAGTTTGCAATCTTTTCAATCTATATCATAAAAATACAAAAAATATTTATCTTTTTTTAATTATCTCTATTAGATTTCACTCTTGCAAGTGGTCGTGAAGGGATTGACAACCCTTTACCATGTTGGTTGCGAGGTTCTTATCTGTTTGTGTAGGTACGAGGTGACTTGCGCGTGGTCTCCAACTGGATTGATACCTTGGTTCTCAAAAACTGAGGGGAATACTTACGCTGCTTTGCTGCATCACCCTTTCCTCTTCAAGGGAAAACCAACACAGTGCTCAAGAGGTAGCAATAAGGATTTCTGGCGCCGTTGCCAGGGAGATCTATGACAAGTCAAGACATACCAAGTACCCATCACAACTCTTATCCTTTGCATTACATTATTTGCCATTTGCCTCTCGTTTTCCTCTCCCCCACATCACCCGTGCCGTTTTATTCGCCCTTTTTCCGTTCGCCTTCTTCCCATATGTATCTTTGTTCATGTTTCCATTTGCCTTCTATTTGCTTGCATCTTTGCTTACTAAAAATTTATTGATATGTATCCACTTAAAGTGTTCTACTTGGATCATCTTTGATCCTTATGCGCTCGTGCTGAAACCCCAACTAGCCTAGTTGATGGGAAATCTTTAGATGAGCATGCTCATTTTGTGCGTCACCGTTTGTCTGAAAAAGGGAGACTCTTATGGGATCAAATAAACAGATTGCTATGTTATGCTTGGAATCTTTGTGAAATTTGTGATCTTACTTGTTTCTCTAAGAACCCTAAAAAACACCTCCCCAACCTATGTGATTTTAATGATAATGAAATCTTATCTTCTTATGCAAAGGGAGTTTATAGTTACTACGATATCGAACAAATTGAAGAATTTGTTGCTTTTAAGGGTGCTTATGAAGTTGCTTCTTTGATTGAAAAGTATGATATTACTCTCTACGAATCTGAAAATTTCGACATACTTAAATATTGCTATGAAAACTATGCTCATAATGTCTATGTCAAAGAATTTATTGAAAGAATGATCGTTGCTTAGGAAGAAAATAATGATATGCATGAATCTATAGATAATTATGGTTCTGATGATTTGATTGAAATATCCCTTGATGAACATGATGCTTGCTATTCTTGTGGCCATGATGCCAATATTAATGAAGATGAATTTTCTATAGTTCCTTATGTTAAACATGAGATCGTTGCTATTGCACCCATACTTGATAGTTACTTCGATGAAAAGCATGATTGCAGTGATGTTATTATAAATTCTCTTAATGTCAATTGTGTTAATGATATGCAAAACCTCAAGCTTGGGGATGCTAGTTTTGCTATGACTACTATTTGTTGCAATGATCATGATTGGGGAGATTCTTCTTTTGGTCTTGAAAATTTACTTAAGCCCCATAATGAATATGAGATTGATAACAGTGTTTGCAATATTATTGAAAGTGGGTTTGGAAGAGTGTCAACTTTAGATCCCACATATTTGGAGCATGTTCAATCTTATGAAATTTTTGATAAAAGTGGGTTTGGAGAGGTCATGACTTTAGTTAATTTTAATCCCGCTATTTTGGAAGAGTGTCAACTTTGTATACATGTGGATCATGTTAAGAATATTTTTTGTGATAGCTATATTGTTGAATTTGCTTATGATCCTACATGTAATTATTATGAGAGAGGAAAATATGGTTGTAGAAATTTTCATGTTACTAAATTACCTCTCGTTATGTTGAGATTGCTATTGTTTCTTTTGCTTCCTTGCATATGCTAGTTTTTGCTTGCCTTGATAATTTGTTTGCCTATAAGATGCCTATGCATAGGAAGTATGTTAGACTTAGATGTGTTTGTCACGTGTTTTATGATGCTCTCTTTGTGCTTCAATTCTTGTCTTTCATGTGAGCATCGTTGAAATCTTTTGCCTAGCTAAAAGGCTTTAAAGAAAAGCGCTTGTTGGGAGACAACCCGATATTTTTCCTTCCTGTTATTCAATAAATAATTTATCTAGCCTCTGTTTTGGTTGTGTTTTTTGTGTTTAATTAGTGTTTGTGCCAAGTAGAACCGTTGGGAAGACTTGGGGAAAGTCTTTTTGATCTTGTTGTAAACTTTAGCGCTTGCGAGAATTGCTGCCATTTTTTATTGGAGAGTGCTATTTAGTTAATTCGTTTTGCATATGATTAATAGATAAATTCCTCACGTCCCGAAATTGATTTTAGAATTTTTGGGGTTCTAGAAGTTTGTGTTAGTTACAGATTACTACAGACTGTTCTGTTTTGGACAGATTCTATTTTTCGTGTGTTGTTTGCTTATTTTGATGAATCTATGGCTAGTAATAGAGTTTATAAACCATAGAGAAGTTGGGATACAGTAGGTTTAACAACAATATAAATAAAGAATGAGTTCATTACAGTACCTTGAAGTGGTGTTTTGTTTTCTTTCGCTAACGGAGCTCACGAGATTTTCTGTTAAGTTTTGTGTTGTGAAGTTTTCAAGTTTTGGGTAAAGATTTGATGGATTATGGAACAAGGAGTGGCAAGAGCCTAAGCTTGGGGATGACAAAGGAACCCCAAGGTAAATCCAAGGACACCAAAAAGCCTAAGCTTGGGTATGCCCCAGAAGGCATCCCCTCTTTTGTCTTCGTTCATCGGTAACTTTACTTGGAGCTATATTTTTATTCACCACATGATATGTGTTTTGCTTGGACTGTCTTGTATGATTTGAGTCTTTTCTTTTTAGTTTACCACAATCATCCTTGCTGTACACACCTTTTGAGAGAGACACACATTAATTGGAATTTATTAGAATACTCTATGTGCTTCACTTATATCTTTTGAGCTATATAGTTTTTGCTCTAGTGCATCACTTATATCTTTTAGAGCATGGTGGTGGTTTTATTTTATAGAAATAATTCATCTCTCATGCTTCACTTATATTATTTTGAGAGTCCTTTAGAACAACATGGCAATTTTCTTTTAGGCATAATAAAAACTTTCATATAAGTGCATCGAATACTAAGAGAAGTTTGATACTTGATGATTGTTTTGAGATATGGAGATGGTGATATTAGAGTCATGCTAGTTGAGTAGTTGTGAATTTGAGAAATACTTGTGTTGAAATTTGTGATTCCCATAGTATGCACGTATGGTGAACTATTATGTGATGAAGTCGGAGGATGATTTATTTATTGATTGCGTTCCTTATGAGTGGCGGTCGGGGACAAGCGATGGTCTTTTCCTACCAACCTATCCCCCTAGGAGCATGCGCGTAGTACTTTGTTTCGATAACTAAAAGATTTTTTCAATAAGTATGTGAGTTCTTTATGACTAATGTTGAGTCCATGAATTATACGCACTCTCACCCTTCCACCATTGCTAGCCTCTCTAGTACCACACAATTCTCGCCGATACCATAAACCCACCATATACCTTCCTCAAAATAGCCAACATACCAACCTATTATGGCGTTTCCATAGCCATTCCGAGATATATTGCAATGCAACTTTCCACCGTCCGTTGTTATTACACGCTTCATCATTGTCATATTGCCATGCATGATCATGTAGTTGACATCGTATTTGTGGCAAAGCCACCGTTCATAATTTTTTTTCATACATGTCACTCTTGATTCATTGCATATCCCGGTACACCGCCAGAGGCATTCACATAGAGTCATATTTTGTTCTAAGTATTGAGTTGTAAGTAAAAAGAAGTGTGATGATCATCATTATTAGAGCATTGTCCCAGTGAGGAAAGGATGATGGAGACTATGATTCCCCCATAAGTCGGGATGAGACTCCGGACAAAAAAAAGAAAAAGAAAAGAGGCCAAAAAAAGAAGGCCCAAATAAAAAAATGAGAGAAAAAGAGAGAAGGGACAATGTTACTATCCTTTTTCCACACTTGTGCTTCAAAGTAGCACCATGATCTTCATGATAGAGAGTCTCCTATGTTGTCACTTTCATAAACTAGTGGGAATTTTACATTATAGAACTTGGCTTGTATATTCCAATGATGGGCTTCCTCAAATTGCCCTAGGTCTTCGTGAGCAATCAAGTTGGATGCACACCCACTTAGTTTATTTTGTTGAGCTTTCATACACTTACAGCTCTAGTGCATCCGTTGCATGGCAATCCCTACTCACTCACATTGATATCTATTGATGGGCATCTCCATAGCCCATTGATACGCCTAGTTGATGTGAGACTGTCTTCTCCTTTTTGTCTTCTCCACAACCACCATTCTATTCCACCTATAGTGCTATATCCATGGCTCACACTCATATATTGAGTGAAGATTGAAAAAGTTTGAGAACATCAAAAGTATGAAACAATTTTTTGGCTTTGTCATCAGGGTTTTGCATGATTTAATATTTTGTGTGACGAAGATAGAGCATAGCGAGACTATATGATTTTGTAGGGATAACTTTCTTTGGCCATGTTATTTTGAGAAGACATAATTGCTTAGTTAGTATGCTTGAAGTATTATTATGTCTATGTCAATATTAAAATTTTATCTTGAATCTTTGGGATCTGAACATTCATGCCACAATAAATAAAAATTACATTGAGAAATATGTTAGGAAGCATTCCACATCAAAAATTCTATTTTTATCGTTTACCTACTCGAGGACGAGCAGGAATTAAGCTTGGGGATGCTTGATACGTCTCCAACGTATCTATAATTTTTGATTGTTCCATGCTATTATATTATCTATTTTGAATGTTAATGGGCTTTATTTTACACTTTTATATTATTTTTGGGACTAACCTATTAACCGGAGGCCCAGCCCAAATTGCTGTTTTTTGCCTATTTCAGTGTTTCGTAGAAAAGGAATATCAAACGGAGTCTAAACGGAATGAAACCTTCAGGAGCATTATTTTTGGAACAAACGTGATCCAGGGGACTTGGAGTGGATGTCAAGAAACAATCGAGGAGGCCACGAAGCAGGGGGCGCGCCTACCCCCTGGGCGCGCCTACCCCCTGGGCGCGCCCTCCACCCTCGTGGGCCCCTCGTTGCTCCACCGACCTACATCTTCCTCCTATATATATCCATATACCCCGAGAACATCCAAGAGCACCATGAAACCCTATTTCCACCGCCGCAACCTTCTTTACCCAAGAGATCCCATCTTGGGGCCTTTTCCGGAGCTCCGCCGGAGGGGGCATTGATCAGGGAGGGCGTCTACATCAACTCCATGGCCCCTCTGATGATATGTGAGTAGTTTACTTCAGACCTTAGGGTCCATAGCTAGTAGTTAGATGGCTTCTTCTCTCTCTTTGGATCTCAATACAAAGTTCTCCTTGATTCTCTTGGAGATCTATTCGATGTAATCTTCTTTTGCGGTGTGTTTGTCGAGATCCGGTGAATTGTGGGTTTATGATCAAGTTTATCTATGAACAATATTTTAATCTTCTCTAAATTCTTTTATGTATGATTGGATTATCTTTGCAAGTATCTTCGAATTATCAGTTTGGTTTGGCCTACTAGATTGATCTTTCTTGCAATGGGAGAAGTGCTTAGCTTTGGGTTGAATCTTGCGGTGCTTGATCCCAGTGACAGAAAGGGAAACGACACGTATTGTATTTTTGCCATCGAGGATAAAAATATGGGGTTTATATCATATTGCATGAGTTTATCCCTCTACATCATGTCATATTTCTTAAGGCGTTACTCTGTTCTTATGAACTTAATACTCTAGATGCATGCTGGATAGTGGTCGATGTGTGGAGTAATAGTAGTAGATGCAGAATCTTTTCGGTCTACTTGTCACGGACGTGATGCCTATATACATGATCATACCTAGATATTCTCATAATTATTCGCTTTTCTATCAATTACTCGACAGTAATTTGTTCACCCACCGTAATACTTATGCTATCTTGAGAGAAGCCACTAGTGAAACCTATGGCCCCGGGGTCTATTCTCCATCATACAAGTTTCCAATCTATTTTATTTTACAATCTTTACTTTCAATCTATATCATAAAAATACCAAAAATATTAATCTTATTAATATTATTATCTCTATTAGATCTCACTCTTGCAAGTTGCCGTGAAGGGATTGACAACCCCTTTATCGCGTTGGTTGCGAGGTTCTTATTTGTTTGTGCAGGTACGAGGTCACTTGCACGTGGTCTCCTACTGGATTGATACCTTGGTTCTTAAAAACTGAGGGAAATACTTATGTTGCTTTGCTGCATCACCCTTTCCTCTTGAAGGGAAAACCAACGCAGTGCTCAAGAGGTAGCAGCCATCCCTCTAGGCCCCCCATGCCGAGATTTTTCTCCGACGATCCCCACGCCACCGCCCCCACCCTGAACCCTAAGATAGATAGTGGGGCACCTCTCCGGCGAGCCCCCCTCCCCGTTATGGCTAGTTCTTCCTTAACTCCGGCGAGCCCCCCCCCCTGAAAATCGACTGACCTAAAAATCGATTCAGTCGACTGAAGTGGAGCTAAATTGGAGTAGCATCGCAAGCAAGAGCAAGAGCGAGAGCAGCAGCGCGAGCAAGAGAAAGAGCAGACCAAGCAGGGGACCGAGAACAAGAGCAGAGCAGCAGCACGAGCGAGAGCTAAAGCAGCAGCAGCTCCTACTGATGTGGACGACGCCGCAGAGGGAGCGATGCCGTGGAGGAAGTGGCCGATGATGCCGCCGTGGATGGAGCCGCGCCGTGTCGGCTCGGGACCGAGCGCCGGCAGCACTGTGAGATCGAATCAAGAAGAAAATGCGGCGATTAGTGTACAACCTTTTTGGTGGATCTGATTAGGCCTCAGCTTCATCTGAGGAAGCGGTGATGATGATGCTCTTCCAGTGGTGCAGGTGAAGACGGCAGTGTGGGAATGGAGGTGGCGCGAAAGACGAGGGGAACGTCAGGGCAGCTCCTTGGAGGTGGAGGACGGGGTGGCTGAACCGGCGGGATGATGATATCGATGACGGATCCTCATCCGGTATGGCGAATGAGGGACGTCGAGGTGTTGTTGTGGATGACGTCGTCGGGGAAGAGGCTCCGGCTGGGTGGCGGACGGAGGAGGGTGTGGGGCTTCGCGGGTTTTCGCGGCCTTGGTGTACAAATCGGTGGGCGGATGGGATGGGAGTCGGGAACCATGGCTTAGAGATGCGCTTGTACGAAATGTGGGGTAAGTTACGAAATTACCCCCACCGATTTGAGCTAGGCGGTTCTTTTGGTTCAGGGGTATCATGAGCATTTCGCGTGTCGGGATTTCACAGGAGGTGGGAGTTTCCGCGCGCGTTGTAATTTTGGAATAGCAAGGCGCGGGTTGAGATGGAGGATGTTGTCGGAGCACAACGAGACAAAGACATATCTTAAATATTTCGGGGTAACAAGGCGCGGGTTGAAATTTCCGGACAAGCCCAACGTGTACTATACCAAATCAATTCACACTTCCGTTGATGAAAAAACAAAAAGAAATCAATTCACAGCACACAAGAGAGTCTAGTCCCGTGTACAGTACCAAATCAATTCGCACTACAAATGTCATTCAAAACTTTTAATTCATGTTATGTTCAATTAACATATTTCGCTACGTGTATAATGCATGCAACCAGCTACTCAAATGAATGTTTTTGTGCATTCCAAACGTATATACTACCGCTTTAATATGAACTAAATTTGAATTCGTTTCCCTATTTGAATAAGATTTAAAATGATGATTGTTGTGAAGCCAAACCATTTGAATTCGTTTCTCTATTTTAATAAGATCTGAAATCATCATTATTGTCAAGTTAAACCATCGTTTGTGTATTATCTTCACAGCACACCACATGATTACTCTCGAGTTAGATATGAACTATGTGTACTATATGAACTCGAACTCGATTTTTTGAATCCACTTTATGTTGATTTCAAATCACAGTACATTTCAAGCTCTAGCTAGATCTTCATAATCTAAATCATGTCTCATATGTATAATGTGTTTATCACATAATGTATGGTGCCCCGCCCCCTACGCCTGCACCTATTTAGATGTGAGTTTCAAACACCACATATTACCACAAATTCAAATAAAATGTGAGATTGTTCGATATATAGTATTGTTTAGATTGTTCGATATTTAGTTGTAAGCTGCAAAAGCCACACATTATCACAAATTCAAATAAAATGTGATATTGTTCGATATATAGTATGGTTTAGATTGTTCGACATTTAGCTATGAGTTGCAAACGCCATGCATTTCACATTATGGTATAACATGTGCAAAACTACAGCACGCGTATCACCGCTATATTCATCCATGCATATGTTTATAACACTATGATCTCCTATTCAAATATATGAATCCACTTTCATATCAAATTATGATCTTTGTTAGTCTCTTACACCCACACAATCCTCTAACCTTTGTAGCTAGCACTAACTTTTTGTCATGCATGCACATGCCCTCCTCGCCCTCCCCCTCCATCTGCATTCTGTCCATCACGCACATTCATTTCTTTCTTTAGGTCGTTCTCCCACAGTATCCACAACTCCTTTCGGACACACACCAATCGATAAACCACTACAAAAAATACACTTCCGTGATGATACGTGTTTGTCACAGTAGGTCGTGTTTTCTGTCATGCATGTACATCCATGACAAATTTATGACAGAATCAAGATAGTCATACATGTGCTGTCGTAGAAGTGTTCCATGACATTGCCAAAATTATCATCACGGAAGTGTCCACTTCCATGACGATAAATCGCGCGTCACAGAAGTGCTTTCGTCAAGGGTGATCGACACGTGGCATCCACCGTAACGGAACGCCATTAACCTATCCGGTCGGATTTTGGATCCGATAACCCGTTAACAGCCACGACCAATGCCGATTTTCCACGTGTAAAATTCTCATTGGCCGACGGATCCACGTGTCAGCTCCGCATTGGCACAGGTGTCACTCATCGAACGGTCGAGATGGGCCTATGATATGTTGACACGTGGACCGGCCCAAAAGTGGCCCACAAAGTTTAAATGGGCCGGCCCAACCAAAGGCCCATAAGATTTAGCGGACCATAATGGGCCGGCCCAGCTAAAGGCCCACAAAATTTAGTGGACCATAATGGGCCGGCCCAGCTAAAGGCCCACATGATTTTGCAGACCATAATGGGCTGGCCCAGCTAAAGGCCCACAAGATTTTGCGGACCACAATGGGCCGGCCCAGCTAAAGGCCCACAAGATTCTGCAGACCATAATGGGCCGGCCCAGCTAAAGGCCCAACATTCTATGTCAAATCGGCCCGTCAACGGCCTGTCCTAAACTTGTCATCAACGCGGCCCATGGTCACTTCTGGCCCGTTAACAGTCCGCTAAGTAATTGGGCCGAATTACGGCCCGGTGTATTTTTGGCCTGTTAAAGGTCCGACTTCATTTGGGCCCATTTATAGGCCATCAAACTTTCGGCCCATAAACGACCGTGAAGGATTTGTGTCATATTCGGCCATGTCTGACATTCGGCCGATTAGAGGCCCACTATAGCTTTGGGCCACTTTCGGCCTGTTGTCATGTTCGGCCTGTTAACGCCGGACGTAAATCATGGGCCATATGTGGCCCAACGTCATATCAGGCCCATTAACGGCCCATATAAAAATGATGATAATCTAGCCCGACCGAAGTTCCGACCTGTTAAAGGCTCGTGTATTAGGTCGGCGCATTTACGGCCTGTCCGAATTTCGGCCTGTCAAAGATCTACATCGTAAATGGGCCACCATTTTGGCCTACTAAGTCCAGTGGGTTATTTAGCAAAATCAGGGCCCAATCTCACTTTCGGTCTATTAAAGGCCCATGTTTTTTATGGGCTCGAGATATTTACACCTGTAAATGGCCTATTTTTACTGAGGGCCCAAATTATGTTTAGGCATGTTAAAGGCCCACTATGGGCACATGCCTACCAGAAAAATATGAAAGCTTATGCTGATTTAGGCCCAGATATTTTTAGTGGGCTACATGCCAATTTCAGCCCGTAATTGTTTTTAGCCCAATTGGAATGGGCCCGATGAATGTTGGCATGTTGGGATCCTACGAAGTTTTCAGCCAAATACATTACTAAGATAAACCTACACTATACAAAAATAGCGTCGTAATTACTGCAGCCTGAGGCAGCATCATAAATGTTGTATCACAACAAAATAAATTCCAACCATACAACAAAAGGCCTGTTGGCATAAAGTTTACAGTCCTTCTAGATAAAAGCACCATCAGATGTATAGAAGCACAGATCATTTGACCTGAGTGCTAATGTTTCAGGCTGTAGAATCTGATGGAGCAGCATGATCTCCACCTTTTTCCACAATTGCTCTTCAACAACGAAGCGAATGTCTGATAGTCTGGTTTCAAAACCATTCATATCTTGATGACATTTCTCAACCACTATTCTTGTTTCCGAAACAACGTCCATTAGGGATTGGACTTGTGTCTGGAGCACAGATATATCACTCTGTCTAGCAGGAAGATTTTGTTCAGTAGGCGATTTGGACGAGGTTACCTTGACAACCAACCCAGAATTACGCAGGAAGGTGCTTTTTGCACTGTTAGTGGAGAGATACAGACGCACTGCAGCAAGAGGTGACATTGTGCCTGTAGCAGCCTCGTCACCTTCAGGTGGTTGTGGCTGTTCAATCATTTGTTCCATAGCTTCCTGAAATTTTGAACTTGTAGATTAGTGTACCAGATAAGTTACTAATGAGATAAAAACAAACAAAGTAGGTTAAACGTTTATACATAACTTATTTGGGTGAACTAGTGTAATACATTAGCATGTATTGTAGTGCCAACTATATAATAAAATCACTTTCGGAACATATGTCCATGTAGCATGCCTACTATATTGTCTATTTCCTCACATTCGTTGACATCTAAGGATAAAGAGACATGGTTTAAAGTAGGATGAACATAGTATGACATCATTCATATCATAGGCAAACAAATATAAAACAAACAGGCTATTTTATCAGTGTGTGTGCACGTGAACATAACAACTAGATTACAGATCAAGACCAAAAGAATATCCTTCATCTCTTTTAAACCATGTAAGGTGAAATGATACGTTAAGACAACTATGAATAAAAGTAAACAGAGTAACTGACATTGGCTGCAAACGAAGTAGTTAAATGAACACATCATAGTACCAATCAGTTCAAGGCAGGAGGAGTAAGAACTTACAATGGCGACTTGAATTGGTGTGCTCATGCCCTTCATCTTGCTGGTGTGGCAATCCTTGAAGATTTGCACTGCATTCGGTTCAGGTTCTTTTTGGTCTGCACGGGCTTTCCTCTGTATTTGGAACAAGTCAATATAGATACGATAATATGGCACAAAAAAAGAAGGAAGTAGCAGCTATTTACAAGAGCCTCGCAGTGTGCAATATAGCTACGAGATCCTGTTGTCTGTTGGAATTTCACTTTAGAACGGTTGGTTTTGTTCTTCAAACAGTTAGCCTAGAAGAATATACACTTGTAAGGCACATACATAAATACAAGTTCAATATGTGGTCTGATCAAATACATATAGCCTACCTGATACTTTGGATCAGACTAGTGTTTAACGAGGGATGTCCAGTCTTCATCTGTAATATATTCCACTGGAGATGTTTGGGCGATTTCATTGTTAGCCTTGCCTTCAAAGTGAGATTTTCTAAGGTGGTATCGATACTATCGCAGAGCAGTCTGAAAAACATGAGTGCATGCTTGTTTAGTTGCATCATCTTTGGGATCAAACTTAAACCTCATCTGTTGAAAAAAGAATGTGAGTCTTATTAGGAGGAAGCTAGAAAGTATGGGACAGAGCAAGACAATATTACTAATTGCGATGAATAACATTACTTACGGATAAATGGTCAAGGAAGGTGTTAAACTGGGTATTTTCTTTCTCATTCCTGTACTGGATCCACGTTGGGAGGATACGTGCATGACACCTAACGGCAACGGCTTCCTCTGATACTAACTTGGCTCACTCTGTAGCATCACGTGGCCTTTTTAAACCTGCCTCAAAATGGATCTCCATTCTTCCTCCTTTAGATTTTGTTAATCTGTCAAGCATTATCCCTGATGTCTGTTTCCGCTTGCGCCGTGGTGCTAGTTCAGCAACTTGACTCGGTCAGGTACCGTCTTGGTGTTGATGCTCATGAGGTTCATCTGATCTTGCCAAGTCCTATTGTGTCAGCAGTGCTTCGGAAGTAGTGTTAGGTGTGAAAGCAGCTTGAGAACTGGCCAGTTCCAGAGCAAACGAACGAGTAACTGGTTGAGATGCTGGTACAGTTGAAGCGGATGCTGCAGCTCGTGGAGCAGGTGATAATGTGTTTGTAGATTTAGCCGGTGGACTTGGACCTTCTACTTCACTATAAGTACCAGCAGAATCTCGACAGCAGAACCTTTTTCGTTTCACCCGACGAGTAACAGCACTCCCTACTATATTATTTTCCTTGCTCTTTTTTGACTTTTCCATGTCAAGCTGTACCCACAACACAAAAGAATAAAATCACTCTTCAGAACTCATTGATGCATGATACAGACAAGCAATACTTTGATGTAAGACAGCCGTATGAGGATGGAATATGTAAGAAAAACAAGACGGCATGACATATTCACAGCTATGATGTGCAAACTAAGCAGAACGATTTTCAAGAAAATAGAAGTAATGCAAGCTAGACACCATATGAAAGATGCAAGCAATATTACTCTGCCAAGTTAAAAGTGTCTTGTCATAAGTGGCAATTCAAAAAATTAGAAGCAGTACAATGTAGAAATCAATGCAAGATGCAACCACTATCAAACTGCCATGTTAAAAGCGTCCAATCATGAGTGACTGATGCGGGATAGACAACAGCAGTACTTTGATGTAAGAACATGGTATGATAGATAGATGCAGTCTATTCTAGACACAGAAAGCCATGTCATATGAACATGTATAACGTATAAACTCAACAGGTGCAATTTAATCAAAATAGAAGAAATACAGGCTAGACAACATATGCAACATGAAACCAATTATCACACTGTCAACTTAGAGCAAGCACCTGCGATGGTGGAGTACGGGAGATGAACTCATCATGTAGACTTGGGTCTTCAACTTCATTAGCAGTAGCAGTGGCAAATCTAGAGAGTCTCTGTTTGCGTCGGTGCGGAGGACCACCAACATCCCCTAACTTACTCTTTTCCTTCCTATTTTCTGATATTGCTTATGAAGTCAAAACCACAAGAAGATGAATAAAATTAGCTCTGCAAAACTGGTTGATGCGTGATACAGACGAACACTACTTTGATGTAAGGCAAGCGCAGGATAGGAGGATGGAATATATACAAAAAAAGACATCGTTTCATATTCACACGTACGATAGGAGGATGGAATATGTATGAAAAAACAGTAAGCGGAAGGCATTTCAACAAAATTAGAAGAAATGAAAGCTAGGCACCATATGAACATGCAACCAATATCACTCTATCAGGTAAAAAGGTTCTCATCGTAAGTGCCATTTCAAGAAATTAGAAGCAGTACAAGCTAGAAGACAATGCAAGATGCAACCTATATCACAGTCCCAAGTTAAATGTGTCTTATGGGTAAGTGATTGTTGCAGGTATAAGTTGTAAGCTACACAGATGCAATTCAACATAATCAGAAGCAATACAAACTAGACATCATACGGAAAACGCAACCACGTATAACAGTTCCAAGTAAGATCAAGCACATGTGATGGTGGAGTAGGGGAGATGTGCTCATCATGTACACGTATGTTCTAGAAATAGGAACACGTGTCATATTCATAGGCATTATGTGTAAAGTAAGAAGATGCAATTCAAGTTAGAAGCAATTAATACAAGCTAGACATCATACACAACATGCAACCACATATAATAGTGTCAAGTTAGAGCAAGCACCTGTGATGGTGGAGTAGGGGAGATGTGCTCATCATCTACACAGCTACGTTGACTATCCAGCCTTGTGTTGTCTTGCAAATCTTGTTGGGAGGATGGAGGAGTAGAATCTATAGAGACCCCCTGTTTGAGTTGCTCCGAAGGACCACCATCATCCACTGTCGGACTAATTTCCTTCAGCTGTAATGATTTTGCATTGTGAAGTCAAACCGATAAGAAAAAGGAATAAAATTTGCTCTTCAGAAATAATTCATGCACGATACTGACGAACACTACTCGGATGAAAGGCAAACACATGATGCGAGGATGGAATATGTATGAAAAACAGGATGGTGTGACATATTCACACCTATGATGTGGTAACTAAGCAGAAGGCATTTCAACAAATTAGAAGCACTGCAAGCTAGACACCATATGAAAGATGCAACCAATATCACTCTGCCAAGTTCAAATTGTATGGCGTTTCAACAAATTAGAAGCAGTACATTCTAGAAATCATATGGAAGGCACAACCAATATCACAGTGGCGACTTAAAGGTGCCTTATCATAAGTGACTGATGCGGGATATGCAAGAATAGTAGTCTGATGTAGAAACAGGAACACATGTCATATTCACAGGCATAATGTGTAAAGTAAGCATATGCAATTCAACAAAGTTAGAAGCAATACAAGCTAGACATCATACGCAACATGCAACCACATATAATAGTGCCAAGTTAGAGCAAGCACATGTGACGGTGGAGTAGGGGAGATGTGCTCATCATCTACACAGCTACGTTGACTGTCTAGCCTTGCGTTGTCTTGCGAATCTTGTTGGGAGGATGGTGGAGTAGAATCTGTAGAGAACCTCCATTTCAGTTGCTCGGAAGGACCACCATCATCCAATGCCTTGCCAATTTCCTTCAGCTTTATTGATTTTTCATTGTGAGGTCATACCGACAAGAAAAAGGAATATCATTCGCTCTTCAGAACTCATTCATGCATGATACTAACGAACACTACTCTGATGAAAGGAAAAGTCATGATACGAGGATGGAATATGTACGAAAAAATGGACGGCTTGACATATTCACACCTATGATGTGGTAACTAAGCAGAAGGCACTTCAACAAATTAGAAACACTTCAAGACACCATATGGAAGGTGCAATCAATATCACTCTGCCAAGTTAAAACTGTCTCGTCATAGGTGGGTTCATCAAACTAGAAGCAATACATGCTAGAAATCATATTCAAGACGCAAACCAATATCACACTACCAACTTAAAGGTGTCCCATCATAAGTGACTGATGCAGGATACACAAGAAGAGTAGTTTCATGTAAGAACATGGTGTGATAGACAGATATAGTATGTACCAAAAACAGGAAGGTGTGTCATATTCACCTGTATCATGTGTAAGCTAAGCAGATGCAGTTTACACTAATTAGGCGCAATACAAGCTAGACACCATATGCAACATGCAACCAGATATCACACTGCCAAGTTAGAGCAAGCACCTTGGATGGTGGAGTAGGGGAGCGAAGACTTGGACCTTGTAATGCACTATCAGTACAAGGAGAATCGGTACAGATGCTCCATTTACGTTGCTGCATAGGACCACCATCATCGCCTTCCTTACTATTTTACTTCCTCTTTCTTGATTTTACCTTGTCATGTCAAACCCACAAGAAAAAGGAATAAAATTTTCTCTTCAGAACTCATTGATGCATGATACTAACGAACACTACTTTCATGTAAGGCAGCCACATGATAGGAGGATGGAATATGTATGAAAAACAGGACGGCGTGACATATTGACATGTATGATGTATAAAGTGTAAACTAAGCACAAGGTGCTTGAACTTGTTAGAATCGATGCAAGCTAGAAACCATATGAAAGATGAAACCAATATCACTCTGCCAAATTAAAAGGGTGCCCTAACAAATGTATTTGACAAAATTAGAAGCAATACATGGCAACAGGCTAGAAATAATATGCAATATGCAACGAATAAAGGTGACTCATCGTAAGTGATTGATGCAGGATACAGAAGAGAGGTAGTTTCATGTAAGAACAAGGTTAACACATAGATGTAGTGTGTACCAAAAATAGGAAGGCATGTCATATTCACAGGTATTGTTTGTAAACTAAGCAGATGCAATTTACCCTAATTAGAAGCATTACAAGCTAGACACCATATGCAACATGCAACCACATATCACACTGCGAAGTTAGAGCAAGCACCTGTGATGGTGGTGTATGGGAAGTGCGGTCTTCAGGTACAAAGCTACATTCAATATCTTCATTTAGGCTTGCTGTATCTTGAGAATCATGTGGAGAGGATGAAATTGCATTCTTTATAAGAGTATTGCGTCTCATATTAACCCACGCGTGTGACTGTCTCATCATAAGCGATAGACGCAGGATACACAAGAACAGTAGTTTGATGTAAGAACATGTACCAAAAACAGGAAGGCGTGTCATATTCACATGTATAATGTGTAAGCTAAGGAGATGCAATTTAAGAAATTAGGAGCAGTGATGAGGGATGCACAAGAAAAGTAGTTTGATGTAGGAACATGGTTAATAGAAAGACATAGGATGTACCAAAAACAGGAAGGCATGTCATATTCACAGGTATAATGTGTTAACTAAGCAGATGAAATTTACCCTAATTAGAAGAATTACAAGGTCGACACCATATGCAACATGCAAACACATATCACACTGCCAAGTAAGAGCAAGCACCTGCGATGGTGGTGTGGGGGAATTGCGGTGATCAACTAGAGAGCTACGTTGATTATCTTCATTTAGCCTTGCTGTTTCTTGAGAATCATGTGGGGAGGATGACACTGCACTCTTTAAACGAGTAGGGCATCTCATAGTAACCCACTCGGGTGACTGTCTCATCATAAGTGATTGACGAGGGATACAAAAGAGCATTAGTTTGATGTACGAACATGGTTAATAGACATATGTAGTATGTATCAAAAACAGGAAGGCATGTCATTATCAAAGGTATAATGTGTAAAGTAAGCAGATGCAGTTTAACCAAATTGGAAGCAATACAAGCTAGACACCATATGCAACATGCAACCACATTTGACAACGCGAAGTTAAAGCAAGCACCTGGGATGGTTGTGTGTGGCAATTGAGATCATCAACTGCAGAGTTACGTTTAGTGTCTCCAACTGCTGACACTGCACTCATTAGAGCGCTGAAAGGCTTAGTGCTTATCTTCGAATTATACTGGAGCGACTTCTGTCTTTTCTTTTCTGCATTCATCAACACTGCGTCAGAGTCTGAAATACCCATGCATAAAAAACAATAGTGTGAGTATGGGTGAAGTGTGTGCACAATTAGTACAGTGTAAAGGTAGCAGATAGCAGGTCGATGAGAAATAAATGATGGGAGACATATGATAGCTCTACAACATGCATGGCACACTAAATTACTATAGGATTCTATGAAAATAACAGTCGACTGAAAGCAAATAGGTTAGTACATTTTTTCTGCACCGTCTGATGTACAAAGAACGGGCAGGTCACCTTCATCTACCTCCAGCCAGTCAGTGTTGACGATCTTCCACGAAACGCCAGCGACCACCGGCCCAGTATTCCTCCCCTGCATGCGCCCTCCCCTCGACCTCACCGCACCACCATGCTTGGCACCGCCCCCTCGGCCATCCATTCAAACGCCGCCAACCTCCAGATTGGGCGCAAGCAGCTCCTGCGCCCCACACCCCTATGATAGACACCGATGCGCCGCTTCCCCGGGGAACAAGTGGACTAGGTGCTCCGTGCGCCTAAGCAGGTGCTGCTTCTTTTAATTGCGGTTCGACTGACCCTGAATTGAAATCCAGGTGGGCTACTGACCTCTAGCAAAGGTGAAATAGTAAAAGGGAGGAAATCTTGTGCATTTAGTATCACGAAGAAGATGCAGTAAGAAGCGCTCAACTAGTTTATTTCGTGGGATGAATACGGTGTGAGCGGAGACGTAAGATTTGCACGAATAAGGGAAGAGGAGTACCTCTTTCTGCTATCAGTGTTGTGTCCTCTTTCTGTTTTTTCTGACGATCTTCTTGTTGTTCGCCGGAAACCAGAAGTTGTGGAGGACGGTGCAGCCTTGGACGAACCCATGGCCAAGTTGTTGAGTGTGGTGCGGTGGTCGTCTGTCGGCGGCGGGGAAGCAGATCCGAGGCGGCGAACGACATCGTAGAGGGAACAGCTCTGGTGCGGTGGACGGTTGCGACAATGGAGCCGCAGCAGTGAGGCACAGGATGGCGTGGTCGGAGTGGTTCTGGTACGGCGCACGTCGACATCGGCATCGTGGAGGCAGCTCTGCCTAGGCTTCAGCTGCTAAGTCCATGAGCGCATTGCGATTGCGGTTGCGTTGGACGACAACATCAGGGTACCGGCTCCGACGTGATGGAGGAGGGCGGCGGTGGATTGGCCGCTATGGGTTGGAGGACGGAGGAGGCTGGGGTTTCGCGGCTGGTGGAGAGGGCGTTTTCGCGCCCATGGAGTATGAATGGGGAAACGGAGGGAGGCGGGGAACTAAGGGGGGACAATGTTTTGGTTTGAGACGCGCTTGTATGAAATTTGGGGAAAGTTACAAACTTTGCCCCCATCTAAAATTTCGGACATATTGCGGGTTGGGGGTAGGACATTCATGTCAGGTGTCCCAAATGTGGGCGGGATAGATTTCGGCCGAGCGCATGGGTAGGCGCCCACGGCATATGAATGCTTCTCGGAGGAGGTTGAGACTGGTATCTTGGTGAAGTTACAAACCTACCCCGGTTTAGACCTTTGGACATCGGGCCGATAGGCTACACGGGCCTGAGTCAGGACAGTAATTTCCTACCACCAAAACATTAGTCTCGCACAGTTTCGGGTGACCAGAGGCCTATTTGGGAGCAGAAGCATTAACATTTTCGGTTCTCTTGAATTGAACTTTCAGGATTTGTCAAACTTCACAAAACTTTACTCCTGAAAATCCTAAAGCTATGATTATTTTGGAATGGAGGGGGTATATTTGAATATACATTGTACACGAGTATATATTAAAAAAAATGCAACTTACCTCAGTTCATGCATGGTTCCAGATATAATCTCCTTGGTTGCAAAAAAAGTTAGATATGCGTATGAATATATATATAGCATGGTCAAACTCACAACAAAGATTGATGCCCCCTTTTACATATGATTTGCAAATGTCATTATCTCGGGTTCAAATAGATGAATGCACTTCCTATGAATTCGAATCTTCGAAACCCCCTTTATGTTGAATTCGACATGTATTCTATTTCGTAGCTAGCAATTTGGAATGTATCCATGCAAGTGACAAATGTATAAAGTGCTTCACACTAACAACATGGAGTGCACTAATTAATGTTTATATATGAATTTCAAAAGCATCCATTGCCTGTATTTCAAACCGCTCTCACTCTATGGATCGATAATATGAAATAAACACATGCACAAGCTAGAATTCAATAGAGTATGGGTGTCTGATAGACCAATTTTCATCCATACGCAATTTGCAAAATTCATGATCTCATCCAAAAATAATAATGCCATTTATATTTTAATTTAATGCGTAGAACCACCTTTTACACGTAGATGCACTATGCCTCGCCCCGTTCTCACAAACTCGTTATATATCTCTCTATCTAACGCCTAAGTGCACACACTTTGTATGCATCGGCATTTCTCTTTCACACATGCTCACACTCTCTCTCAGGGTGTCGGGTTGTCTCACGCACATGCTCTCTCTGTTTCTTTATCTCTCTCTTTCTGACTACTATGTACCACTCTTTTCACTAATCTCAGTTGGAAAACACTATTTCTCTCACATGCATATATACACATGCACGGTCTCTACTAGCCCTCTATACGCACATATATGTGCCTACGTGTCTCCCGCACGCACATTATCTTTAGGCCTCTCTTGCACACATTGCCCCCCCACCCGACACACCTCTCTCTTAGTAGTTCGCAGATATAATTCGGTAGGATATCCCTGGCTGTTAGGCTGGATGGTAATACGAGGCAAAGTTTTACCCTAGTTTGGATCGGACCCTTGCAGTTGAAGAAAGAGCCTACTCCTGGTACTGTATATTAGTGATAGGGGTGTGTACAAAGTACAGTGAATACCAGGCATTGTGCATGTGTGTATACTATCGACGAACTAGCCCCCAAGCTTGTATAACATACTAAGGGCCTAGGGTTACAAATCATATATAGTCGGCTTATCACCAGTGGGGATAGAGTCCTCCGCGACTCTGGTAGCTTCGTGTTGTACACCGAGTCCTCCACATGGGTCTTCGTATAACTCATCTCGGTCCAACCTATATGTGGCGCAGGATGGAACCGACCCATGAGTCTTCATGTTGACCCACCACAACTAGAAATGATGTGCCCACCACACCACACACGCAATCGGCCACTAAGAAAATAAGCATATACAATAGTACACCGGTATCTAGCTCATGATACGTCTCCATATTTTATTGATGACACTGACGGAATTTGCATTTGATGCGTGCTCCGTATTTTGTTGACGACACTTATGGTCATTGTATTTGAAGCGAAAGCACGATATGGTCACTGGACTTCAGAATAAGCTCATCATGGTCACCACATACATTTTGTCGGGCTAACCAACATTTGGTTGGATGGTTAGAGGACAGTGGTTTCTCGAGACCACCAAGGTTAAAGTCCCGGTGCTCGCATTTATCTTGTGTTAATTTCATTATTTTCCAGCGATGTACGTTCAGTGGGAGGAGACGTTCCACTCGACTACGAGGCACCTATGGTGACTTCGTAAAATCTCAAGATCATATATGCTGGCCCACTCTCTCGAAGGTGCTCATAGGGGTAGGGTTCGCATGTGTGCGCTTATAGCGGTGAGTGCTTGCGCGTATATATGAGCCCTTGCGTCTGTACCGTGTTAAACAAATACATATCATGATTATACGGTCACTGGCTCACCCATACAACTCCGTATTTTGCTGATGACACAATCAATTGACCAGTCAAACGTTCCATGCGGCGCAACTAGTGTTGCACCATCGGGGCGCGTAACCGTGGGGCCCACCTATCAGCCCATATATGAAAGAAAGAAATGGTAGTTTGAGTCTGTACTGTGTTAATAAAATAGGAGTACATTTTAGGGTGATCATACGGTCACTGGCTCACCATACAGCTCTGTAATTTGTTGATAACACGATCAATTGACCAGTCAAACGGTCCACATTCAGCAGCGCACATTACCATAGGGCCCACCTGTCAGCACATATATGAAGGACAGAAATGGTAATAAATTAGTGGTTGGTGGGTATTCAAAGTCCTGAGACATCTGGTTGGCAGTCACCGGCGGTTGGGGGCATTCATTGGGCAGTGGGGTGGGGA